>NW_026849269.1:0-25997 GCF_030867785.1 Colletotrichum acutatum | reverse complement strand
CAATACTCTTGGTCTGGTTCCTTCGCTGTCCCAGAAGTCGACCGGGACGAAAGAGTCGAAACCCGGGTGCGTGTTCAGTTGCACGTTTCCGTCCTTCCAGCCCGTCCAGGGTTCCTGGACGAGGACCACATCTATCTGAGCCTCCCAGCAGAGCTGCAGGAAAGCCGTGTGCGCCGGGGAGATCTTTCCGACGTTGCCCTGCGCAACGCGTAGCATCCGTGGGGTCGCCGCTCTCGGCTTACGTCTCCGAGTCGAGTTCGAGGTGGGTGTAGGCATTCGCGACGTTGTAGTTTGGCTTCTGTGCTGCCCGTTGGCTCCTGCTTGGCATGGGTAGCACGGGACGGTCGATGGAGGTGTTGTCGGGGGAGTCTTCGCCTTCGCCTTCGTCCGCCTCGTCTTCATCCATGCTGCTGCTGTCAGTGCTTCCGTCACCGAGGCAAACGATCGAGCTTGCGGAGGGCGTTCTCGTGCGCGCGCGCTTGGCGCCGGGTTGCTGGTTCTGGCTGGTGGAGGTAGGGACGCCTGCCGCCTCCTGGCTACTGTCGGATCGAGTAGCCTTGTACAGAGTGTCCGATGCTTTCTGGCCGGCCTTCCGGATCCGAGCCCGCTCCTTTCGACCGGGAAGGGAGACGACGCCGTTTACGACCGAGGGCCTCGCTGGGCAGTCTGTGTGGCCGGCTTGGAAGGGGCCGCAGCAGTTGGGACACTGGGGCCTGGCCATGCAAGGTCCCGTTTCGTGTGAGTCGGAAGGTCTTCCGCAGTTGCTGCAAGTCGGTCGTCGTCCGCAGAACCGGTTGGCGTGGTAGCCCTGGCAGCCGGGGTCATGTCGGATGAGCGTCCTTCGTTTTTTGATGGGCAGAGATCTGCCGCTTTGGTTGAAGAGCCTGAAGGGCGTGACCTCTGATGTGAATGATATGAGCCAAGATATTTCGTTCGTGACTGGGTTGGGCCCAAGGCGGGACGGTCGAGCAAGGACAGGCTTCTGTCCTGTCTGTGCGAAGACCTCATCTTCAACGAGTGTGGCTGGGTCCAGGACGTCCCCGCCAATGCTGTGTAGTTTTGTTGGGCATCGCGGCACAACGTATGTGTGCCACTTGATAGGCGTCTCGACTTGGTGGGCGCCGAGGCATTCCGCCAGCTTTGCCTTACTTGTAAGTAGTCTTTCCTGTATTTGCTTGTTTCGCGGCTTCAGAGAGTAACCTGTGCTGATATGGTAGACGTGGGGAAGGTCCGCTAGCCCCAGGCCAACGGCCTTACAGACGATCTGTCGTACGGCGAACGGTGCGATCTTCCGAGCGGCCGCTAAGCTTTCTTCCGGGACGCGGGCAAAGATGCGGAGGTCCTCCTTCGGCTGCGCCTGCGGCTGATCCTCGGCGGGGAGTGTGGCCTTCGGGCGGGCAGAGCTCTGGCAGCTCTGGCCGCTCCGGGTCGCCGCAGTGGTGTTGCCCGCCATCGGTGCGACGACAGCCGCCCAACTCCGGGCCGCTATTGGGCTTGTCTCGTGATTGATCAGTCTCTTGAGGGTTTGAATGACATAGGCAGTGGCTTCTTTCGCGATCTGCTTTCTAGAACCGTCAAAGCTGGCGACAACGCTGTCGACGGACCGTGCAATGGTCAGAAAGACGTCTTTCCGTGCCTCGTACTGTCTAGCTTCTTCTGCAAGGGCTGTCAAGACGGACCCTGTGGCAGATCCGCTCGGAGCAGATGCGGTAGAGGCTGCGGGCCCCTCGGCCGAGGTAGGGGCGTCGGTGGTGGCATCAAGCTGGCTTCCCGTTAGGCTGGGCCGGGTCGGCTGTGCCTCGGCGTCGCGGCGTCGCTTAGCTCTTGAGGTGGGGTTCGGCTCCGGAGGTGTCCCGGAGCCTGGTTCGGGGTCGGCTTGGTCGGCCGACATCAGTCCGGTGCCCGACGGCGGCTGTGAGGCCATCGCGGATGCGGGCTCCGGCAAGGGGAGGTGAAGAGTTTTCGGCTGTTAGTAATTTGGTGGTAGGCTCACTCATTCACTAACAGCAGATGCCAAGAAAAATTAGGCGAGAGGGAAGTTGGAGGCAGGCCGGTCTCTGGCTTCTTGACAGGTAACTTCTCAACCAAGGAGCTTGCCTTGTTTCCTGTGGCCCAAATCAAGAGTCCGTACGGCAATCGGCCGTCTTCTTTCGTGAAGATTGCATCGGCTTCAACGCTTTGGATGTGCGAGCCTGTTTTGATCTTCACATGCTTCCCTTGCAACGAACTCGTAGCGTACTCGCTCAGGTTTGCGTCAAAGGTGGACAAGATCTTGGGCGCGACGTCGTGAATGGTGATGGTCACCTTGCCATCGAGGTGAGGAAATAGGAAACGCATGTCTTCGAACCAGAGATCCCATAGCTCGGCGGCAGCCTCAATCCCGATGGCGCCGCCTCCAACAATTCGAATATTGAGATAGTCCCGCTGATCTTGTTCGCTTGTTGTTGGAAGAGACGCCTTGTCGAGCATCTGTAGAATGCGCTGCTGTATCAAGCGGGCATCATTGGTCGTCTTCAGAAAAAGAGCGTGCTCTTTCGCGCCCGGCGTGCCGAAGTCTTGAGTATCGCATCCAGGCGCTATGCAAATCTTGTCGTACCTCACTTCGAAGGTAGTCGGGTCTTCGCCTGCAGTGGGTGCATCTGTCTTGCATCGGACTATCCGCTTTTCAAAGTCGATGTCTTCCGCAGAAGCCTTGTAGTAGTCCATTTCCGTCCTGTGCTTCCGCCTGACCGGCTCTTCCGCAAGACGGAAGTTAAATAGCCCGCATGCTGCGCTGGCTAGTAATGGGGTGTACTGGATTGTTCGAATTGGTGAAATGACCTTGACATCGTATTTCGTCAGGTCGACCTTTTGAGTGAGGGTGAATCCGCCCCAGCCGGTGCCAATGACAACGAGGACTGGTTTCGACATGTTGAACTGTGCTGCTCTATCCACCGGTCTGAACTGCAATACTGCTTCCCCGCGCAATGTGATCTTTGACCGACTTCTTATGGTTTTCCCAATCCTTGCTTCATCCGGAACAAAACTATCAATCTTACGTCACGGGCCCCAAATTGTCAGCGTGCGGCATGGCAGTTGCGGCTTCGTGGGCTCTTCGGACAGGGAACGTCATCGATTTTCGGAGACCAAGGAATGTAGCATCGCCTGGCTGGGGGGAAGCTCGGAGGTTAGACACCTTGGTTCGGCAAGATATTACTGGCTAGGGCTGGCTGCCGTAGCTTGGTCCGAACCTAGACAGATGCCGGGAGATCTCCGCGTTCCACCCGGGCCCACTTCTTCGGCTTGACTGGTCCGGTCGATGAAGGACGGGGTCTAGGGTTCGTCTAGAAGCCAACTTTCCCAGACATCTTGCTGCATGGGCAGCGTGAAGGTTTGTCGAGATTGCGGGGAAGCTTTCTTGTCAGCTTGGCGAACTTTCCGGTCGGGCGTCTGCAGTGGTGGTGATTTGGTGATTGAGAAAACTTGCTACAGTCAAGTCCAGGGCGTACAATGTCAGTGTTCGTAGACTTTCTCCTTGCGGACGGGGTTGTCGGATGTATGTATTCAGCTTTTGTAAGCCATGCAACGCAGCACTCTCCCACGCAGGAGCACAACAGGGTCACAGCAACGTATTAGTCTGCAGGAGAAAGCACAATTTGCCTATTGGTGGTGCTGGGCTTGAGGTGCGTGATACAACGTCCTTCGGCCCGCTTCGCTAAAGATGAAGGTAACATGTTAAAGTTCCTGACGTTTAATATATGTGAATTGTCCCTGTCGTTTTAGTCACATCCGGTTCTTTGATGCTACTAGCACAATAACATTGTTGGAGCCAAACTAAGCGAAGTGAGGAAGTAACTCGCTGGCACTAAACACAGCCGATAGTTTCTCTATGTAGGTCGGCTTGAGAATATTGTCGGCATGCAGATCATCTTGTGTCCAAAGAGCATGGAGCAATTTCTTGACAGAATGAAGTTCGCGATCAGGAAGAGTCTTTTCCGCGTTCGAAACCAGGTTCAAGATGCGAAGCCTTTCCTCGTCGGTACGTGCTTCACATCCGAATATGAGAAGCGGCAACGGTCTCTCACAGGTGCCCATCAAAGGAAGGAGCTGTAGTCCACGTTCGACCAACGCAGCTATGCCAGAATCCTCTCGCTCGCATTGGTCGGTAGTGCGACTCAGGTACACCAGAGTTGAAAGTCGATATACTTCAGACTTCGCGGCGATCCTCTCCGACTTCAGATCCGCGAGGCTGTACGATGCTGTGACCCGCAAGCTCTCGATTTCTGCTTTGAGTGTTCTGATTTTGCATTGATATTCCTGTGTGTGGGTCTCGGGATTGTCGGATGGCAAGATTTCCGCAACTACCTCGGAGAGAACACCCAACGGCTGAAAGAATCGCTTACTTTCCAACGATGCTTGGCCCATGATCATTGAAAGCTCAACACGGGCTTTTTTCCTCATCTCTGGCGAAGTAAATGGTCTTGTGTCGCATATTACCTGACTGGGTAGCAGCGCTTTGGGTTTCCTCCAATGGCGAAGGCTGAATCGAGCCAATATCTCATGATATGATACCCACTCTAGCAACATAGGAGCGTCTGAGAGCCTCCAGAAC
This sequence comes from Colletotrichum acutatum, assembly GCF_030867785.1. Classification (NCBI taxonomy): domain Eukaryota; kingdom Fungi; phylum Ascomycota; class Sordariomycetes; order Glomerellales; family Glomerellaceae; genus Colletotrichum; species Colletotrichum acutatum. The sequence goes on along the minus strand of NW_026849269.1, from coordinate 21,406 downwards.
TTCTCAAGCGAGACACTTTCAATGAGTGTTCGTGAAGAACGTAGATAGCAGAGCCAGTGGTTTGTTGAGTGCGAGCTCTTTTGGGTCTGCAAGAATAGTGAGTGAGAATGACCCAGAATTCCTTATGCAGCATAAAAGAGTATATGATCTTCACAGAGCTTGTGTAAAGGTCTAGGATACAACAGACGAATATCATACCTCAAACATGCAAAGAACCATCCCAGTTGCTACATGCTGAACAGCCTTGTGGGCGGACATGCCTTCAGCAGCTGACAAAGACAGGGCACGCAAGGCCGATAGTTTCAGCTCCTCGGCACGAAATACCGGTCCATACCGATACTGTGCTGAAAAGGCAAGCAACGCATGCTGCAAGGCTTTACCAGCATGGGAGACTTCCGATAGGGCAATCCGAAGCAACGCTTCTCCCAGTGGTTGACTGCTGAAACTTGAAAGATTCGGTCTCAGAGTCTCTCGAACTGACAAAAAGTGAGCCACCGTCAGGCATGCCGCTCTCAGAGGGAGTTCTGAATTCTCGTACTTACAGAAACGGAAAAGGCTTTGATCGGTGGCATTTGACCCGGACGAGGACCATGGCAGTGGATACTTCATGATGGGACGTATCATGCGCCCAGCAATAAGGAAGTTGTGTACTTCGATGTCCCACGAGCTCGCGTTGATCATGTGTAATCGACCTGGAGTATTATTGGCCCGAGGGGATGTCGCGCTTCGGCTAATAAGTGACCTCTTGCCATCACTAGCCCTTGGCCACGACAATCGAAGTCCGTAGCCCTGACATTTGCGATTGGATTTGATGCAACTCGTACATCGTGGATATCGGCGGTCACAACTGACTTTGCGATCTGCTGAATCCGTCAATATCCAGAATACCCAATCAGATCATTCTGCATAGTCCAAGCGGACGTTGCAGGGAAGTGTGTCTTGATGGTCCTTTTTGGTGTTTAGAACCTATCGGGTCTAGCGTACCTATGCAAGTTCCACAACGCTTCTTCGACGATGTTACGGGGCCAGTTGCATTCCTTGATTTTGTCATGTTTGCCGCATCATCCAGAGAATGAGGTGATCCTGGATTGAGTGAGGGAAATATGTGCACAGGCTCATTCGCAAAAAGTTGCTTGCTGACTGGATTTTAGATAGATCATTCAAGGAGGATCAAGCTGACCACAGTTCGCTTTGATTTCTAAGCGGATGAGACGGCGTTGTCTCAGGGGTCAAAGATGCACGCCATCTTAGTGCAATTCCCCAGGGTAGACGCTAGGAAACTTCCGACTACGATTTCACTGGGCAACTTTTTGCGAAGGATGCTCAACCTAGCCTCTCACGCGGGGGTCAGAAGAGTTGGCCGCTTTTCTCAGGCTCGATGGTACAATAGCGGCCAATCCTTCTGACCACCGCGTGCCTCTGAAGAGTCTGGCCAATCAAAATTATATGGGGAACAGAAGCACCTAAGAGTGTGAGCATCTTTTTGCGAGACACAATGGCGGCAGTTCGCCTAGCGTCACTGTGCATGCGATTGCTTACTCATGCGATCTAGAATTCGATGATGATCAGAGAAATTCCCTCCACGTTTCGGGCGGGTGCGCACCTTTCATTACGAGATGTGCAGTAACTGTGGAAACCTTCGCCTTCACGACGGTCAGCAACTCCCAATGATGTGGCGCCGTGTTGGAGAAACACTCTGATAGCGCCCAGGGTTATGTGGAAAGCGTCCCTCTAACCTGCATAATCTCGTTGGAAGTTGCACTCGTTGAGGGCAAGGCCCAATCACATCACTCATTCCATGATAGAACTCGGGAGGGGCACGGAAACCAAACATACGAGATTGAAGAGGATACGTATGTATATAAACTGCCATGATGCCTCTATCCTTTAAACCTTTGGGCTCATCACATCAACCACACCCGCAGGTTCAGCATTCAACCTCAAAAGCTAGCAAAAGCAGTTTTTCTACCACGTTAGAACCTTGTCATACCTACCTTACTTAACGATGCCTTCCTACCTCATTACAGGAGTCAATCGCGGCATTGGCGTAAGTCAATCATTGAGCCTTTCTTGACTTCGGTGTTTGAAGAGATAAAACTGACTAGAATGACAGTGGGGATTTCTCAGGAAGTTATCTGAGGACGCAAATAATACCGTGATTGGCAGCGTTCGCGATAAAGCTGCTGTTGAGAAGAAGATTGCCGAGGAGCTCGGAGATTGTTCTAACATTCACATTGTAGAATTTGAGCTTGTGGACTACGAAAGCATCAAGGTTTGTAAATTCTACTTAGTACAAAACGCTGCATTCTTGATCTGATGTAACCCTCATAGAGATCGGTTCCGGAAGTCTCCAAGATCACCGGAGGCAAACTCGACTACATCATTGCCAACGCAGCATACGTCTCGCCTATCTCGACCTGGCTCCCTATTGGAAAGCAGTACGTCTTCCGAAAAGGCATGGTATAATTCCCAGTGATCAATCATCAACTGACATTGGACTTTTTTCAGAGCTGAAAAGCCGGAAGAGCTTGAAGAAGACCTGTTGAAGAGTTTCAAGATCAACGTCGTTGGCAATGTCCACCTATTTAGCCTCTTCTTGCCGTTGATACTCAAGGGAGATGTCAAGAAAGTTGTTGCCATCAGCTCCGGTATGGCCGATCATGAGATGGTCAACCAGTATCGCCTCGAAGTTAGCGCCCCTTACTCCATCAGCAAGACGGGGGTGAACATGGCCGTGAGCAAGTTCCACGCCCAGTATGCCCAAGACGGAATCCTTTTCATGAGCATCTGCCCCGGCATTGTGGACACTGGACACAACCAGAAGTGTAAGCCCCTCTGACCATGGTGAACTAAAACTCTTTTAGCCCCGAAACTAATCATCATTTGTTTTAGTGAGCGAAGTGCACCAGGAGTACTTCCTGAAGACTGGTGCCATTTTCAACGACTATGCGCCCGGTGTTGCGCTCGCTACTCCGGAGGACTCTGTCAGTGATGTTCTCAAGGTTATCTACAATTCCAGTCTTGAGAACGGCAGAGGTGGCGAGTTTATCTCTCACTTGGGCAACAAGAGATGGCTGGAGGCCGGCGCAGGAAGCGTTGCTCTTTGAAAGACACATGCGTTCATTATGCTGAACGGTCCAGAATTGGGACGTATAATTGTAGAATGTTTGCAGTCCGTCGGGTAGAGAGCCATCACTCGTTGCTTCCTAATACCGAAGATCTCCAATAATCGAGCCTTTACCAGTTCAGGACCTATTGAACAATTCTAGAATGGCAATCAGAGAGATGTGAAAAAGTAAAGCCATGGCCCGTGATTTATACTTGTGATTCTAGTGGAGATAATTGATTAGACGGGTACACCTTTGGGACTCGTAAACAGCTCAATTGTCAACACATGGCTACTCTTTGTGAGATTGAGTATTATTTTAGGCGACAATCACATCAGCTAGATGTCAATTCTCAGGGTAAAGCGCTGTCAATACAGTCCTTGCCATCGCGAGAATTCATTACACGTGCATGCAGGCTACTTGGCTTACTAAAACATTGAGGCACCTTACTGGATGAGTCTGCTTACCCACAATGATATAATCAAGAAAGGTAGCTTACGTCAACTGAGGGTGCAATCATTCTGTTTCTCTTGCAATTGCTGGCTTTACCTAAAACTACAGGGAAGACAAGCAATTCCTACTACAAATCCCACGAGGGGAACTGCCGATACTTCTCGTTCTTCGCTTCTATATGACACCGATGCCTTGATGTCTCAATACTGACAATCTGCTTTTTGATGCACACGGGTTCTATTGTGGTTATTATCACTGTACGTGATCCAGTGTCTCACGATGCTGACGACTTGCAATGTCCAAGTGCACATCTGCCGTCATCAAGACTCAAGCGGTAATATTAAGTATCTTGCGCTGCTTCCGACCCAATACCAGCCTTACCAGATCATACACGTTTTGCTTCAAGTGAAGATTGGTTGTACGACATCAACGAACTAAGGTAAGACGGTTCGATTGATCAGTACTGTTGTGTTCCAGGTCACAACCGAGACATAGGCTGCTCTGAATGTGGCCTGTGAACTCATGCTGCCATAAATAAAGCCAATGGGATAATTAGCATAAACAAGGCCATGTTCTTTAATTCGGTCGCTCAATTCCACAATCAAACTCAGAACCTACTTGCATCACGTTGGATCTATTCCCAGTCTTCTTTTGGCTAAGCACTAAGTCACAAGCAAAATCACTTGCCATCACTATGAAGCTCACTACCTTTGCCATCTTCTCTTTCACGGGTCAAGCTCTGTCAACTACTCTACTGGGTGCGCACTGCGATATTATTGGCCAGATCAGATGCGGATTTAATGGAGGACATATGATACGTTTCGAAGAGCATAGAAGGAGTTTTGTGGAAGCTTTGGTTGAACGCTTATGCTGACCCTTAACAACCTTCACGATGCATTGCGCTGCTGATCATACTTGGTCGTACGACTCAAACTACGCTGCGGCTGGTAAGCCTTGCCTTTGCGAGACGGGCATTTGCGCTGTAGATAGTGCCATCCTCCATTGAAGAGCATTCTCGCCGTCGAGCAATTCATGTTGTTTAAGAGCTGAGACCCAAGCGTCCTGGACCCTGACTTCAACTGTGGGGCCATCGTGGACCAGTCCCTTGATTTCCCCACAATGTTGCTTGGCTTCAGTGCTGCCAGCCCGCAGTCTTAGGCAGATCACCCGCCGTTATGAGATCATCTGAACCGAATGACTAATGACACATAAATGAGTAAAAAAGTCTGGATCGAAAGCGATGCCGCCCTTTTGGCAAGCCTCAGACCACTGGTAGGAACCGGTCTTGATGACCTGATCGCAGAGCGGCAATCGCGCTTGATTGACGCTTTGGGTCAGCGGCTAGGTCTAATTCGTCTATGTTATTCGTAGTTGTGAGTAAAACATTGTGCCAATAGATGAGGTGGTTAAGGGAAATTTAAGGTTTTTTTCCCGGCTTGTCAAAAAATCAACCTGCCAATCCGATTCCAGTTCCAACTCCAAAGAAACACACATACTTTATCATGCATTGCATCAAACATCTGGCATTTCGAATTCCCACAGCAAATACAACACGCCAAATCAGATTGGACTTGAAATTGGAGTCACGAAAGGCACCTATCTCATTGATATTTTATTGTGACGCGGGTCCAGCCAAAATCGTACCGCTGAACATGCCGCTGGCGAGAACAAGGCGGACCTTGGCGTCCCCGTGCGGGCCAAAAGTGGATTGAAAGACGTAACAAGAACTGCTGAATTTTCGCCCGCCGTCCCATTCTCTAGGCGGAGGTTCCAGATCCAGTAATGCCTTTTCTTTTCAATCGTGTCAGAAAATCTTGAGCCGAATGTCATTCACGCCTTGGTCGGGTCAGGTGGCGCGGAATGAAGCCGCGTGAGTCAGTTCAATGTTGCCGAATGTGAGAGGAACGGGAATGTCGTCTTCTTCAAACCATTCTTCCCTCGAACATATGCCGACGAGAACCGTTCCCGAACAACTCAGAATCCGGGGCCCCTCAAAGTTAACCGCTGCAGGAACAAGCCATTTCTCCACCGATCCGAGCTGCGTGTCCATGTTGGCCTGTTGATTTCCATCGTCTTTATTCGAACGCTCCACCGATCCTGACCGGTTCCACCTTCTCCGCGGTTCAGCGAGTCGAATTGTGAGTGAATCGCGATTGAGGCCAGGATTGCCCACCACTCGGCTCCTACCTACCGAGTCTTACCCTAGATTGCGCAATTCAGAAATCATGGGGAACGAGGCTGAAGCAATGAGGGCGCCTGTCGATCCTGAGCGTCAGGATTTGCCCAACCATCCACCAGGGTCAAAAGGCCATGAGCAAGATCCCAATGCGCCGCCACCTGCGTTTCCGACAGGCTCGGGCGGCATCATCGAGAAGGAAGAAGGCGAATTGATCAACTTCAAGACGTTACACTGGCTGTAGGCTTCTTCCACAGCAAGGTTTACCTAGAGATATGCTGACGTTGGTACAGGCAAGGAGGCATCGTACTCGTCGCAGAGACAGTCTCTCTAGGAATTCTATCGCTTCCGTCCGTCCTTGCAACTGTCGGACTGGTTCCCGGAGTCATTCTCATCTGCGTAATCAGCGCTCTTGCGACCTACTCTGGTCTTCTTCTTGCCGACTTCCGGAAACAATACCCCTTCGTCCAGCACTTCGGCGATGCGGTCGAGCTAATTGGTAGGCCCATTGGTATGGGTGGCATCTTCCGAGAGGTCTTCGGATGGGCCCAGACTATTCTGCAAGTTTTTCTCATGGGAGGTCACATTCTCATGTGGACGATTTGCATGAATACCCTCACAAACAGCACAACATGTACCGTGGTCTGGGCTGCTGTTGGAATGCTGGTTTTCTGGGTCTTCAACGTTCCTAGGACTTTGAAGTGGACGAGCTGGATGTCAGCAACTTGTAAGTCATAGAGCGGCTCTTGTTTGCTATGAATGACTGCTTACTTTCGCAAGCCTGTGTGTCCATCGTGGTGGCTGTTCTGATCACCGTCATCGACGTTGCCATTGAGAAGCCGATTGGAAGTGGGTCGATTGACGTCTTCAAGTCTCTCGGCTTTTCTCCCGCTTTTCTGGCCGTCACCAACATTGCAGGTGCATTCTGTAAGTAATCCACACATTCACGAGATCGGACACCACATGGAACTTCTACTTATAAAATCCCCTTCTAGCAAGCCATTCGATCTTTTTCAGCGTCATCGCCGAATTCAAGAATCCCGACGACTGGCCAAAGGCACTTGCCTTCCTACAGATCACGGATACAACCCTCTACATCATTGCTGCCGTCATCATCTACGTTTACGTGGGTCCCGATGTTCCCTCGCCGGCTTTGTCTGCAGCGGGTAGCGCGACTATCAGGAAAGCGATTTGGGGTGTTGCGATTCCCACGATTGCTATTGCCGCCGTCATTTATGCCCATGTCGCATCTCAGTACGTGTTTACGCGTATCTTTGGCAACACCAAGCATGTAGTGAGAAGAACCCGAGTATCGACAATCTCTTGGCTTCTCATTACCCTTGGTATCTGGGGGATTGGCATGGTGATTTCCGAATCCATCCCCGTCTTCAACAACTTGTTGGGGCTGGTCTCTGCTGCCTTTGCTAGCTGGTTCTCGTTTGGACTGCCGGGAATTTTCTGGCTCTGGATGCACAAGGGCGACTGGTTCTCAACCTGGCAACAGAAGTGCCGGTTTGCGGGGTCTTCGCTACTCTTGCTTGTGGGCATTCTGCTTTGTGTACTTGGATTATGGGTCTCTATTGAGTCCATCGCGAAGGGTGGATCTTCCGCGAAACCTTGGACATGCGCTAGCAACGCTGCAGAGTGAGGCGCCATCTAAGCTGGGGACATCGACACAAGTAGTCGGGTCCTGTGTATTACCATAATGCGACATCTCTATCATTGATCTCACGCAACAATCTACTGTTGAATCACAACTAAATTCACGACTGTATATTTTGAAACTAAGGCCATGGTTCGTACGTGCCTTATCTGGTGACTGCACGGTGGTCGATTGTCTTAGACTGCCTCAGAAGTGTACTCATTCGGGGCTTTGTTGTTACTCTAGTCGCACGAGCAACGGGCAATACAGTAGTACAATATTGCTTCAGCAGAAAGTCTGCGGTACGCACGTTGCAACAGGAATAGGCGGGGAACAAGGTCTCCCGCTCTCGGACCAGGGGTGTCTGCCACCCACGCACCCTAGCACGCTTGGGTAATTCTATTACAAGCATCACAAGCCGTGTCTAGGTTATGATCAACAGTATGTTCCCTTTTTCGAATCCAGCTTCCTGCCAAGTCGCCTTGTTGCATGCAGTCATCATGTCCATATATCTATTCTAAACCTCTTGTCGCAGGCCTTGCAGCACCCTGGATACAGTTATACACTTGATGTTTATCTCGCTGTACCGAGACAATGTCCACAACCCTTGCAGCAGGGCATCTTAAATCGTTTGAAATTCTTGTTGGTATCTATGTGACAGACTACACATTATTTGCAAGAACAAGCCCCTCCTGTTAAAATAAATCATGACTTCATCGAGGTGCGCGCGTGTATGGGCAGCCCCGTATAAACAAGAAGTTCGGTCACATATGTGCAGAGTTCCACCCCCAGCGGCCCCCTAGCGGCTATTTTTGTTGTCCCTTCAAAATTGCACAAGGCAAATTTACAGAACGAGAGCGAAGATGGCGGCAGCCAGGCCGGCACCAGAGAAGGTCATCAGGGCAGCGCCGGCGGTGACAACGGTGGTGGCGGTGGGAGAAGCACCGCGGGTGCCGTTGGTGTGAACAGTAACGGAGGCGGTGGCAGTAGCGGCGGTGACGGCCTTGGTGGCGGTTCCGACACCCTTGTTGTCGTTGCCAGCGCCGGAGGAGGTGCCGGAAGAACCGGAGGAACCGGAAGAGCCCTTGCCGCCGGTAGCACAGGTGCTGAGCTTGTCCTGCATCTCTTGGAAGATACCATCGAAGTGAGTGATCTCATCGCCACCCTTGCCACCGGCAGGGAACTTGGTGGAGATTGAAGTCATCAAAGTGTGGACGTTTCCGCCTAGAAGATGTTAGCGTTGTATTGTTGAAAACATGTGCTATGAGTGTCACTTACCAATCTGAGCAACCCAGGAAAGAGTGCTGTCGCAGATACCAGCCTGAGCGAACGAAGGAACCTTGTCGCTAAGGTCAACGAGAAGCTTGTCGCCAGCGGCATTGAGCTCGTCGGAGAGGGGCTGGAAGGCGATGGCCTCGTCCATGGTCAGAGCCAACATGGCAACCGCGTTGTAAGTGGCGGTGCGGATGGTGGTGAGCATGGTGGAAGAGGCATCCTCGAGATCCTTGCCATCGCCGCCAGCGTAGGCGCAGATAGAGCCATCGAGGCTCTGAATGCCGTTGAGGACGGTGGTCATGATGGTGTTGACCTGGCTGAGCTCACGCGCGCAAAGCTCGGGGGTAGGGGTCGCAATGACGCCAGCGGCGAGGAAGACGATGGGAGTGGTGAACTTCATTTTGATGGTTGTTTGAATGAGAGTGATCAAAGAGTGACTGGTAGCGAGTGATGTTGGAGAGGACGGAGAAGCTGGCTTTTGAAGGCGGGTGGCTGTTTTGATGCTGTTGACTGATGATCTAGACATGGGAGATCGACAGTCCATGTGCAGTGTTTATATATCCAAGCCATCTTGGCCATCTCAGAGTTGTAGATCGCTCTGACTTTCTTCTCAACCCCCTGAGTTACCCCAGATAATCTTAGGCGCAAGGTACAATCTCACGTGTGTGAGATAATGGCGATGGCGGCTAAGATTTCTCAAACAACGCCGGCGCCATTGCTATTTTTTCCGATTGCCTTCCTTTCCCTCCCTCTAGCCTTGTGCTCGGACAAGCATAGGATCTGACCACGATCGACTTTTGGTGCGCGGCAAATGAGCAGCGGCGGGTGGTGAGGGCGCCACCACGCACGCTAGATCAAGCCGTTTCTTTTTATGCGGACATGGCGCGAACTTAGGGGGATTAATCAGGAACGCGCCACATCCTGTGCACCCCCAACCGAATCATTTTTCGAGAAATTGGAGGGGACGTTTCTTTCTAAGCACTAGTCTACATGCATGTCTAGTGATAATAAGCTCTTCTGCGCAGGCTTCCACGTCGAGTTGCTCGCGAACGAACACAGGCGTTGAGACTGACCGCGTGCGGCTTGGCAGCTGTCTCGCCGAACGGCTCAGAAGGATTACAATGGCTGATTCAGACAGGCTTTCAGCTGGCGCAAAGACCTGATGGGTTGACCTTAATCAGCATGCCACTGATCAGAGTGCTTGGCTTCACGTTGTTCTAGACCTTGCCTCGAGGCTCGCTCAGACTGTCATGGTCGTCCTCGCTGCAATCATGGCAAACAACCTCAAACACACTCAGAATAAGCGCGTTGTAGTAGCTTCCATTTCAACTTCGGCCCATTCTGGAAACTTCATTGCGGAAGAGCTGTGCACACCTTCGTTGCCCTGCTCGTGACTCAATTAGTGCAATTGTGCACAGAACTTCAGCCGCTCCCGCAAATCAACCACTTCATTGTTTCCAAACAAGAGACCGTAGGGCCGGCATATGAGGGGTCGGTTGTGAAGAATAGTATCATGGCGCTGCCTTGCGGCTGAGGTTGGTTTCGGTGTTTCCCGCTGTGGCTAACCACCCGCTTTTGCAACGTGCAGATGGAGTTGAAAAGCTGGAGGCTTGAAAAGCTTTTGGCACGGACAAAATTTGAGGGCTGTTAGCGTATTGGCCGTCCGAAGAAGCGAATTCAGCCTCGTGAAACTGAACTCACGGATCATTCCTTCTGCATTCTGTCAGCTCGACTCGGACAAGCAGCTCGTCCGGCAGATGTGTCTGGTGTCCACAGCCTAAGCTTTGTGCTCGAGCCCATCGTAGACCACGGCGAGACCCCCTCTGAACATGTAATCTCGGAGACAAAAACAGTGTTCCGCCAAGTAGAGGCAGTAGATCATTCTAAGTGCAACATGGTCCTCATATTTTCTTATCTCCTTTGTTCCAGCCAGGCTGCTACCACCTCCCAAGACCATGCAGGTCTCGGTGTACAACATAAGTCAGAGGAAGTGCCGTGGATATTTGCAAACAGAGACTATTACAGTTCCTGGAAGATCTCCACGTCTTTCTTAGTGTTGCCGCGATTTGATGCTATCAGCTTCTCAGTTATTAGGATGTTCAACGACCACGCACGTTCGATTCAAAGTTTTCTTGTCTTCTCGGAAAATGCAAGTCATTTCTACTTACCTCAGGTAAGACTTTGCTCAAAGATGACGGATAAAGTCATTTGGCCTAGACTATGTTCTCGATTTCGGCAGAGTACTGTATGCACTGTGCAGCACATCACCATTGATAAGTGAAGCTCGGCAGTAGGTGAGGTATAGGAACTGGCGCTGAACGGCACACAGAGACAGAGAGAAGCAGCGATGCAACAAAAATCACATGTGTCTTCAGATACCTCAGGTAACGGCCCAAATGTTGGCTCGCACCAGATACAGTAGCTCAGGTTATCCTGCGAGGTCAGTCTCGGCGATCCGGGATGAATGCCGTTGTCTATTGCTAGTACTCAGAAAATTGAAGAGACGTTGATCATACACGCGACTTCCTTGCTGGAAATTTCTTTATCACACCCTGGCTCAGCGACATAGAGCTTGGGCATTCATTCGAGCAGTTTTTGGGTCACTGGAAAACGTGAAGACACTAGCACTGTTCTGGGACTTCTACACATGGAATGGTGAAAGCTTCCTGCCATTTCTTGATGATGCATTGATGATACATCAGATCTCTGTGTGTTGACCACAGTACATCTCTACGTACTTACCTCAGTTAGAGCTGGAATTTGCCATTCTCAGCTTTAATTGAACTTAGAACAGAGAATAGTAATCCCGAATGGTACATCCGAGGGATGCGTGGAGTTTCGAAAGGCCATTTGAGGGGCTAGCAATAAGTTGCGACGAATGTGACCCTAGTCGTCTGATGTATAGCCAAATGTACCCCATCGCGGGGTATAGAGTGAGAAAACGGCCGAGAAAACCTTTGATCGTGTTTACCAATCCGTCTCGGCTGGTACCTTACTACCAGTCTCAATTCTTCCATATATCCATGTGAGAAAGTAATGGTTGTGGAACTACAAAAGAAACCCAACCGGTCTGAATACCTGAGGTATCCCCTGTGTCTAAGCTCATGTTTCGAAGACAGCTTCAGCTTCCTACGTTCAAAGTCTTACATCTTCCAACTTGTACAAACATCTTCCCAAGACCCCAAACATATCGACTACCAAACTCTACAGATTCGTCAAAGACTCACCAACTATGTCTCAAGCAGTCTATCAGGTAATAGTAACCGCTGACGAGGACAAAACCACAGCCTCGAAGCGACATGCTATCTACCTCCGTCCATTTCTCCTCTTCTGGCTCAATTCCCTTGTCTTCGAAGTTGCAATGCTCATAGTAAGCATTGCTGCCTTCTCAGGATGGCGTAGTATGTTCCCTAAGTTCATGTGGACCGTCGTACTTTGCCCTCTGGGCATGGGAGGCGCCATGGGAGGCCTCATCAACGCCTTCATTGTCGATCGCATCTACGCGAGGCGAGCAGTCCATTTCGTCGCAATTCTGAGCGTCTTGATTCTGGGGGCGTGCAACAACCTCTGTTATAACTTGGATCTCGTATTCGGATGGTTCGGTGCGCAAGACCATTTCTGGTGGTGGCACTGGCGGTACCTGGGGGTTTGGTTTGTTGGGTACTTCAATGGTAGGATGATGTTCACGGATGAAGGGCAAAAGTCACTTGCTGATTTTGGTATTTGAAACTCCAATGAAGTTGAGAAATCAAGTGTTATTTATGTTGTATCTTCCTTATGAATAATCTACGACAGGTGTTGTCTTTCCAACACCCTAAACTATTAATGTAGTGGATTAACATCCATCGATAACAAGATTAAAACATTTGATCGAACATTTTGATCGCTTCTCAAAATTTGCTTGAGCTTGACTTGTGATATAGAGAAGTCGACTATTATAAAATAATATAACGTATATAATAAGCGAGTGAAATAGATAAGCGAGTGAAACATAGAACCGCAACTATATTACATAAATTAATAAATCTTAATACTTACTTTATTAATTTAATAAAACTATTTAAAGTCCTCTTCCTTAAACATTTCTTTATTAAATTAATATATTTACGTATTATAACTAATATTCCTATAGACGCTATATCGTCGTTAGCCCGTCTTAATCCTCGGTCAGTAATTACTACTCCGGCGCGTTTCCTCCTCTACTTAGGCTATAGCCTCTCTCTATAACTAAAAGTCCTTTCCTTTAATTATAATAAAACTTCCTCTTTATTAAAGACGGTTTTTTTTAACTCTTTAGCGTTAACTAAATAAATTATTCTCTTCTTAAAAGATCTAGTTCTCGGATTTTAATAAAGCGATTTAATATATAAACCTACGAGCCCCTTTAAATAGATACTCTATAGTTTTAATAATTAAAGTTAAAGAGCTATTTTAATAACAGGCGATTTTATTTTTAATAAATTATAATTATAAAGACGCCTCGGTTAAGTTATTTAGTATTTAAAAAGTCTATACCGGGGGTATTATTAAAAAAGATCTTAGAGGCGTCGGAGTATATAACTTTATATTAAACTTTAAAAATATACTCTCTATATTTAAAAGCATAAGTCCTACCCCTCTAAATCCTCTCTAAATATTTTTCTTTATAATCGTTTACGTAAAAGCCCTATAAAACGCTAAAAAGAAGTCCTTTTTAATAATATACGTATTACCCCGACGTATTTTATCCTCGATTTCTTAACTATACGCCTTTTTTAGAGGCTTAAAATATTTAATATTTAAAGGCTAGAATAGATAAAATAAATAAGCCGGTATATATAGGGTAATAATATTATTCTCTTTATAAAAAAGCTTAAAATCCGTAGAGTAATAATTTTTATATCCGTCGATAATAAAAAGGTAATATTAACCCTTTTTATATAGTCTTATATACTATTTAAAGTACTAAGCCTAATCTAGGCCTCTTTTATTTATTATCTATCTATTTTTAAACGTTATAATAACCTAATTATATAGAAGACTAGATTCTATATACTAAATAGAGAGGTAATATTAACCCGTAACGATAATATATAACGGGACGCTATAACCTAATAAACTAATAGCCTAAATAACTATAACCTATTTACAATTACTAAACTATATTAATTTTATATTTAAACGCCTTTTAATATTAATTATAATTATACTAGTTAAGATCTAGTTTATTATAAAGCTAGTCTCGTTAAAGTTATAAATATCTAAGTTTATAATACCGTATTTCGTAATTATATTCGCTATAAGCGAGAACTACGCGTTTATTATAATTAGATCTTTATATTAGGCCCTTTTATAATCGTATTTATAAAAACGACGCGTTTATAACTATAGCTATTATTTAATAAAGTTCGAAGCCTATCGCTTCTTAATAGGGAGCGCGTTGCGGTTAATAAATAATTAATTTACTATTTCTTTAATATTATAAAACCGGGAAAAAAATAATTAGGAATCTAGGTTAAGGATATATTTAACTAGCTTCTCTTTTTTAAAAACCGTTAAATTACGCGAGTTCGGTATAATATTACGTTATAATAATATTCCCTTTAGTTATTAAATTAGCGTAATATAGTTAACTAAATAGATCTTAGCTATAGCCCGAGCGCTTAGTTTTAAATAACTTTAAATAGCTTAGAGGGTAAGCTAAGTATTAAATTCTTTATTTTAGCGCGTTATAGTAAATTATAAAAAAAAAGCGCCCGATTATATTAAAGTAATGTAATCGCGGTTCTATATTTCACTCGCTTATCTATTTCACTCGCTTATTATATACGTTACGTAAAAGGGATATTTAGAAATATACTTGGTCTATAAAAGAGTAAACGTTCATATCATTCTATCGATGAGATACGATGTCTACTAGGATTAAAGTCCAAGATACAACATTTGAACTAGAGAGTCGCCACTCAAGTTCAATGATAATGGGAAGTTTATTCCGATCCATACTTTGGTATTTTTCGTTTGAAAACCGAAAGACAATTTATCACTCATTCTGGGTCAGATCATAGTGCCTTCTGGTTCAACCTTTCATAATACTGAACATTAATCATTAATTCTATCACGCCATAAATCTCGCAATATGGGGAGAGCTACCACACCGGCAACTAACGTACAGTCCCCGAAGAAAATAGGATATTAACATCAAATCATCACCACATGCAGCACATGCGATCAACACAGAGCCGCTATTTCAAGCACTCAGAGCCTGGTGATACTGTCGGTGCAATCGGCCAGGTTGTTCTTATCGTTGCCAAACAACGCCATTTTTTCCATGCTACTCCGCGTCAGTAATCGAGCGTATGTACAACTTCATCATAGAGTAACTCACGCATTGGTGAAGCTGCTGCTCCACTTATTCTGCTGTCCGATGAAGCCCTGGAACTTCTTTCCGATGTCACCAGAGGTAGAGGTGGAGATCTTGGAGTCCGATGGAAACACAAAGACGCCCGGTGCAGCAGTGCCCTTAGTCGCGAAGTCGTATGTCTCCTTGTAGTAGCTGACGTCCCATTTTCCAGGCCTAGTAGTGAATGATCAGCATTGGTGTAGCGAAGTTGAATTTATTGCCATGGTTAGGTCACTTACGTTGAGTCCTGGGATGCGTTGGCCTTGGTCGTATCAACAAAGTTCTGCGTCGAGGTGCTGTGAGCCCCTAGGAGCGCGGCAAGAGCTTCGGCGTCAAGGCCCTTCTTCTGGAAAAGTGCCACAAGGACGTCGGCGGGAGCAAACACGTCGGGCAAGCCACCATCCTTGGCGGAAGTGGTGCTGTCAGCACGGCCGATGAAGGTCTTGACCTTGGGTCCACCAGGGCAGAGGAAGATTGCTGCGTCTGAGGCGTGCTCGGTCAGCAAAAATGATACGAACGTGGTTTTCCATTATATGACTTACTTCCAGCAAAAACAATCATGTCCGCAACAGTAGTGTTGTACTTGGTGGCAAGATCCTTAAGGACACCGGCAATCTTCTGCAGTCCCCTGTTCTCACTCCTGTTAAGCTCGACATCAGGGTTGACGCCGACAATCAGGGAGCCGTCGCAGCCGCCGTTGAGTCCTTGGGAAGTGTCCCAGGAGCCACAGTCGTGGAAAATAGCGCGAATGGACGCGCGAGCGAGATCATTGCACTGAGGACCACTCATGAAGAGAGAGTTGAGCTCAGTGTTGACTTGCTTCCAGACCGCTGGACACTTGGCTCCGCCGCGAGCGTCAAGGTCCTTCGCGACGACGGCAGCAGAAGAGGCATCTTCAGCGTGGGGGAGGACTGCAGCGTTGGCGACTGCCAAGAGGCCAGCAAGAAGGAGGCTGGAAGCGTGCATTTTGAAAGAAAGATGGGTTGATGATGCGGTCGGCGGGAAGGAAGACGTGCAGTGTCTTGGCAGTGGTTGCTGTGGAAGGTGTCTGAGAGAGGATGCCAAGAAGTTAAGATTTTGGATGTGAATACATTGTCTTTATAGATGTGAAGGACAACTCAAAATCCCTGCTCTGTTCAAACATTCCCAGTTTCTCACATGGACTTCCAATCCGATCTAGACGCATCAGAAAGTCCGGAGGCAAGGTCAAGCCATCATGTCGGCGCCGGTGGTATGGTTACCCCATGGGCAAGCCGAAGGCACTTGGACTGTCATCACCGCTGACATGCCTCTTAGCCAGGCTTCGTTGTACTACAAAGTGTTGTATGTCGGGCGTTGCCGACAGCCTGGGAAGCTTACGGAATCCGAAGTCTCTAGCGTCTAACGGCATGCGAAACGGACACTGTATTCTCGGTGACGGCTGAGCAGGTCCGGCAGAGCTAAGGCTGTTAGCGCGCTTACACATTGACGCCAAAGTGACCCTCGAACCAATGAGAGAGACACCATTTCCAAAAGGAAAGTAGTTTGAAGGTAAAGAGAGCCGCATGGACATGGACAAAGAAGCACAAAGGGGGAAAGGGTTCGATCGTGAAACACAGAAACAGAGCGCGTCCAGTGCCATGGGTCTTGAGGCCTTTCATTCTCTATGAAATTCATCCAGGCCGTACTGCAAATACGATGTCTGTTCGCCGTATACGCCAGTAGAAGAATCCACGTGCAACAAGTGGTTGCGTGAGCAAAACGCGATCCAGCTGCAGCCGAGTCTTGACCAGACCACCGGGTCCATCATAGATTTTGACGCTTAATTATCAAGATTCAACGGCTCCGTGTAGCGCTGATGTCAATCAGTAAATGAAGTTCAGTCGGTGATTATGTCAACAGCCTTCGGCCAAAGCCTATCCTTATAGTCTGCCCTTCAGGCCAGCCACACGGCGTCCACCACCGACTTTCATATGAGGACCCAAGCTACTCATGTGAAAAGAGCTGAAGTCTCCCATACTGATCATCTAGAGGTAAGCTGACATGCGCATTTGTAGTCTGACCTTTGCGGTCAGTATGTCGGGTAAGGCAGGGTCTAATACGGCGCCTTAGCCATGTACCTAATTTGCGGGCCAGACATTGACCTGCGTAACATATAGCTCGACCGGAGGGGGGTTCCAGAACCCTTTACCCCAGTTGCATGCGCACTGATGCCACAGAGGCCCAATGTCTGGCACCAAACTGCAGGCTTTGGCCAGTCTATTCATGATCCGAAAGACGTCTCTGGAGGTGCAGACTGGGCACGGGCGCTACGCACCATTTCTCGGCCGATGTCTGCAGCGTCATGCAGTTTCGAGCCCCCGTGATTGGCTGCTTTCGTCCGAAGCCGTGGTCTGGACCCCCATTGCACTGCATATCACCTCAACCTCCTTCCATGCATGGCCAAAGCGTGGAGTATCTAGGCGTTCCGGAGAAGCCACGAAGTACCAGCCACGCGGGTTCCAACTAATCTTTTGCAATGTAATGAGGTAAGAACTGGAGTAGGGATGAGGTTGCTAAAGTCTGGCAGTAATCATCCTTAGGACTCAGGATGCTTACAGCTCGCAGTAGATTGTAAGACTAAGAGGCCATGGCTGAAGCAACGTGATAAGATGGGGAACAGCTCGGATTACATTAATTTCGACAGTGTGAACAGCACCACTACTGCTTCATGCCCATATATGAAGACATACCTCTATCCATTGATGGTGAGTGCACTTGAGAAGCAGATGATTTCCTTGGCTTTGCTATGTCGCTCAGCGTCAAGAGCGGGGACTTGCATCCGTCCTGAACTTGAAATGTAGCTGGCAAATGCATACAGGGAACGTTGCTGGGTCATTGCTCCCCTGAACTTCCCTGATATGGCAATGTTTCGACCTCGCGATGGATAGAGAAGGCGAATCTTAGAATGAATTCCACAGAGCGATTGTTTCATCCTTTGTCAAGGGGGTCTGGGATAGCTCGTTTACACTGCCCACGAGCGAAATCAAAAAATGGATCACAGCAGGCTTATCAAAGCTGCAAAGGAAGAAAGATACGTTCAGGGTCTCATTTTAAGGAACGCTAATACAAAAAAAGATGTAGACCAATTGAGATCAGAATGATTCAATATGCGCATGGAGGTTTCGCAGTCCCTTTCAAGGCCTCCTTAATACTTGACAGCTTCCGGCACTAAACGTCCCCAAAAATGTATGCGCATCAACGGAAACGAACCAGCTCAGATACCTTATTGTCGCCGCTTTATTCCTTAATATTGGCCCTCTGCTCTTCTTTTCTTTCTTCTCTGGAATGAAGCCTTTCGAGCCGCCCTACTCCGACACCAGTGAAATACAACCTGCTATCATTGCATTGATATCAGATATAGTAATCAAGTTTGAAAACTGTTCGCTGAACAGGCTGTTAGAATGGTTTGCATTGGATATTCCTCTTATATCTTGTTCAGTGTGACGCAATTGCCTGCGCGTGTGCGCAATTGCTTTGTGGTGAAAGAGGGTAGGTGGAAGGCCGGGGCAAGCCAGGTAAAAGGAAAAGGTGGACGGAGTTTGCTGTGACGAAAACATCACATGGATCACTGCTTTAATGAGAAAACAAATTCGGGGTTCAATCAAAGGGATTGGTGAGTCTTTTTCTTACATACAGCCGAAAGAAAATCAACGACACTGTTCTTTCATTGGAGTCTTGGTGTTCGGAAGAGATGGAAATCTCCAGACAAAGGACACTCTAGCAAACAGTCCTGTTACTATATACGAAGCAACCACCTACCCATTAAGGTCGCACCAGAGTCACAGCATAGGCTCACTTCAACAGCTTCTGCTTCTGCCTCCTATAACTATCTGTATATACTCAGGAAGTCGTGCTGTCTCCTTACTTGATTCTAGGATCATTGTCAAACGCCCGCCATCATCCTCCCTGCCTAGCAGCCAGCTCCGTCATCGACATAACTGCTTTTTGCTTTTGCCCCATCTCTTCTCAAACACCAACATGGACCCAGAACAGTACACCCCAGAAGATGGCCCTTTTGTTACAGTTGTGAGTGGCCCGGACTTTACACTCGGAATGACACGGAATTTAACACTTCTAGCTCGATACGAAATTCGGAACACTGTACTACAAGATTAGCGCAGACAATCCTAGAGACAGTCCCAGTACTCCCCAAGTTGTGGAACTAGCCGTGGCAATAATGGAACAACGCCTCACCAATTTCCCTCTCAGGCCGAATGGCTTCAACGTGGACCCCGATACTGAATTGAAGGTGAGGTTTGGCAATGTCATTGAGCAGGTCGGAGACAAAATTCCCAGGGAGAAACTCTTCGTGACGGTTAAAGTCCAAGATCCGAAGAAGGAAATCTCGAGTTTCTTGCCTGACACCTTGTCCTTGATGAAATTGAAAAGCGTGGACCTGTGAGAAGTCCCCCTCCTCTCTTCAAATCAACATGTTTGATAGCCAATTCTTCTGCCCTATGCTAATATCAATGTCAGTATTGTTCTGTATGATGAGAAGAATCTCGGTGCAGATACGTTCAAAAAAGCGTGGGAGGAGTTAAAGGCGGTAAATCAGAAAGATGGAGAAAAAAGATCCCGGTTCCTTGGGGTCAATCCCCAGGATAGGGGAACTTTCGTACAAGTAGAGGACTCCCAAACTCCAGCCATCAATCACCAACAAGCTTGGGCGGATCTTGGCCTGAAACCCTGGATGCAGGAACGTGGATACGCAGATTCATCCTTCGTGCGTCTTGCGGACATCCCCAAAAAAGCAATCATAGTTCGAGGTGGGAAAGGTCCATTGAATTTGGAAGGAATACCATTCATTGACGTTCTTCATTCGAGTACTGGGGCACTGGCATTTGAAATTCTTCGCTCCTGGGGTATCTATCACGAGAAGAGCCGTCAGAAATATCTAATGCTGAGTCCCGCAAAGCTCAAGCTGGCGGAAAGAGAATCTCAATCGTTGGCTGGACAGAAGAAAAAAGAAAAGAAAGAACTGATAGTTGAATTGTCGGCTGAACAATACGAGGAAATTGCGAAAGTACTAAATGAATACTTCAGAAGGACGCCAATGAATGCCAACATGTAGGGTAGGTTTCGACCAACGATCTCCGTTGAAGATCTGACTCGTCAATACTCAGTGTTAGAGCAAAAAGATCTACTCAACTTCTTTCTGAGTTACAAGTTGGTTTACTAAAGTTATTTATCCTTAACAAAAGTCTGACGTAGCATCTGTTGTCTCGCGGCTTAGGTAGTAATGGAAAATATTACTTTGACCATCTCGTAAACTTCTCAAGTTTCTATGGTTTTCCACCATTGCTTTTTGTTCCACGGACGATATGAACACTAGCTCGATTGAAGACATGAAGGGGCACATGAAGTTGAGAAAGACTCTCCATGTGGGCATACAATTTGAACAATCATTGAGAACTCGACTTGTGATGGCGCGCAGGAGCTGAGAAGACTACTTGAAACCAGCCGGTCGAGACAAAATTTCCCATTTTTATAATTCACCAATGTCACTCGCTGTCTCAGCATGGTCTTCTGCGATATTTGCGCAACGGTACTTTGGAAACGCCAATCCTTTGTGGGAACGAATGGCCTGTTGACGCATCAAGCATTGGGCTCAACACAGCTGCGGATGCAATCTGTAATTTTCTCATTAATTCCCCCTCAGAACTTCACTGTTCGTGGGAGACTTGTTCTTGATTCAAACTTTCTTTTCCTCTAAAGCTTCTTAATCAATTTAGTAGTGTCTCCAATGCTTGGCTGCCGAGCCGCAAGACACTGGCTAGTCTAGATGTGGCTATTACTCATTCATGCAGATACCACTTTGGATGAAAGCAAACCGAATGGATTCTTTTGAAGGCATGGTTTCAGTTGGCCTATTCAGATTCAACTTGGCTTGCGGAGAAAAAGACGCGAGAGGTCAACAAGCTTCGTGCAATGTTCCCTCACCGGACAAAATTATTGGAAAGTTTGATCAGTGAACGAGGTACCACTCGTACACAGGGCTTCATGTGCTTGGAGCCTATGCCCGATGGTGCTCTTCCCCATCTGAACTTCATATATGACATGGGAGAGGATGTAGTGCAGGAGGGAGAGAATTTTAATCAAGAGATGAACAATTAAGGGATGAACGATGAAGAGATGAATGATGAAGAGATGACAGATGACGGTTGAGAAAGTACCTCCTTATCCTGGGAGGATGGGAGTATTGCCAAAGGTATCCGTCCTACCAATTGATCATAATAAGATATTGTTTTTCATGAAGGTTTACTCACTATTTCTTGAGACCAACTACTTTGACGCCTGGGTGAAGACGTACACATCAAATAGTCATCACGTTAAGCTGACTACTTACCTCAACT
>NW_026849268.1:0-26276 GCF_030867785.1 Colletotrichum acutatum | reverse complement strand
CACTTTCAGCGTCGAGAGAAGCGAGATCGGTCGCCAGGCTTCGCTATACCGTAGTCGCTTTTGTTTGGCTTCTTCAGCGGGATGATCTTTGCGTGTCGCCACTGCCTCGGCAACACCCCTTCATCCAGTGAGGTCTGGAAGAGTGTAAGCACCCTCTCCTTCACCACTGGCCACGTGTGCTTCCACACTGCCACCGGGCAGACCGTCCTCTCCGGGTGCTTTCCACGACTTTGCCGCAAAGAGCTGTCCTCTCTACTTCTCCCAGTGTGAGGTTAGGGAAGGTACCGGCGATCGTTGTGGCCGATCCCCCTCCTCCTCGATCATGCTGGGGAGAGGAGGGAAAAATGTGGAGAGCAGCTCTTCGGCCTGTTCTGCGGCGTCTCCCGTTTGGGAACCATCCGCCCTTTTAAGTTGAGGTATCTTGTCGAAAGATGCCCCTTTACTGGCGTCGAGATACTTCGCGGCCTTCCAGATATTGGCGTCGTCGGCCAGAAAGTCCTCCCAATGGCTCTTCTTCTGTTGTCGGATGGCATCGTGAATATTGCTTGGCTGCCGAGCGTGCGCGTTGCTCCAGTTCAGGTTGACTGTTACCTGCCCTTCTCTCCGCTCTCGCCCGGTTTCTCCAGTGGGTATGGATCTGCCGGAGCTGGGTGAGGTCAGCCGTCCACCATCTCTTTGCATACGGTGATGGCTTGGCCGTAGGTGTCAGTGCCTCTACTGCCTCGCACACCACAGACATCAGTCGATCCGTCTGTTGCTGCACCGTACCTCCTGTTGGCATTCGCCCTAGGTTTGCTTCTACTCTCTCATTGATTTGCTTCCATGGGGCGTTCTTGAGGAGGAGCCGTGGCCGGCTTTCCATCTCAGGCGCGGCGATGTCGAAGGTCGTCTCGATCGCCCGGTGGTCCGACCCGTGGTCCGTCTCGTGCAGGCCGCATCGTACCACCGTTCTTGCTAGCTCTTCGGACGCGAGGGATAGGTCGATCGTCGTTGCCGCATCGTTCTTCTCCCACGTCTTCGTGCCACGCGGAAGGAGGCTGCGGAGCGAGTACTCGCTCATTAGATCGATGATCGGGTCCGCCTCGCCCTGCCGGCCCTCCGACACATCGTCACCTCCCCACAGGTAGTCGTGGCAGTTGAAGTCTCCTACCAGAACCACGTCCACCCTCTCCCCTGTTCCTCCTCGGACATTCGTGATAGCTTGTCTCAGCAGGTCGCACGCCTGCCGCAGCATCTCCGGCCTCTGCACCGGCACGTACACCGACGCCACTATCAGTCTTCGATCCGGAAGCCGGACGATGGCCGCAGTGATATCCGAGGACGCTATCGGCAGCTGCTCTGTCTCTACGTCTCTGTTCACCCAAAGCAAACTCCTGATTCCCCATCTTCCTTCGTCCCTCCACTCCGTTGGTACCATCCTCGTCCACCTGCTATTGCCCATCGGAACCGTAATGACCTTACCTTCTATCCTCCGCGCCCATGGCTCCTGCACCGCTATGGCCGTGAAGTCGCGCAACGCCTCATCATTCATCAGACTTTCGTGCACTGCAGCCTGTTTCCTCACGTTGAGCTGAAGGATCTGGACCTTCCTACTCATGGGAACGCGGATACAGCTTCGGACAGTTCTTGCTGAACGACTCGTGCGGTCCGCCACAGGGCACACATGTCACGATCGTCTCACGGCATTCAGAGTGGTGGTGGCCTACCTTGGCGCATCGTCCACACACCCGGGGGTTTACGCACTGGTACGCCTTGTGCTTCGTGATCTGCTGGCAGTTGTAGCACTGCTGGGGGCGCGGCCGCCGTTCAAACGCCATCGTCGTGCCGGACTCTCCTCCAACGTGGAAGAAGCCCTCGGAGATCAGTCTACGCGCATCACCGGCCTTGGTCACGAACACGACCATGGACCCATACGCCTTGGGTATCTCTTTCTTGCTAAGCCAAGAAATCTTGGCAACCGTGGTCTCGTTTTCTCGGCTAAGTGCCTCCGCCGCTTCAGCCCTGACATTGCCCTTCTCATCCAGTACCTCAATTCGCTTCACGTTGTCGATCTTCACGGGATAGAGTTCGTCTCGTAGCACGCGTGCTCCACGGCCGAAGCTCTTCTCCGCGATCTGCTTGACATACCTATGCTCCGCATCGTCGCGACAAATGATCCGGATCCTATCCGCGTTCCTTGGGTCTACCGTGACGGCCAGACACCGCCAGCTACCCTGTCCGTCCAACGCGCGCATCTCCTTTTCCACCGCAGCCCGGATCCGGCCTGGGTTGAGCTTGTCGCTGCCTTCTTCAACTCTTGATGTATCGATCGTACAGAAGGGGTCGCTGCGGCTCGGCAGCGTCGCGTTGCCCGCCGTGGCTACCCGCGAGTCGCGACCTTGCCCACCTAAGCCGCTTCGCGCGACGTCCGCGTAGGACACACTTGGGCTGTTCCGCGTCGCAGCAACTGTTGCGAGTGCTTCGAGGTTTTCGTTCGTCTTGGCGCTTTCGTCCTCCACGCGTTCTTTCATCGCTTGCAGCTCTCCTTTGACGGCCTGTAGCTCGCTCTTGACTGTTTGCAGCTCCGAAGTGACCACGCGAAGCTCTGCCTCAACGTTTTTATTCCGTGCTTCCGACTTCTTCCACGCATCGAACATGATCTTGACCGCTGTGTGTAGCTCTTTGACCTGCTTGCCCATCGTCAGGAGCAGCCCTTTGTCGTCATCCTCTATGGGTTTCGCGCGTTCCTTGGCCAGGGTTGTGGCTCGCTTGGTCGTCGTCCGCCGGCCACCACCAGCAACCTCCGTCGCTCCGTCGGTCGCATTGTCGATTATATCTTGATGAGTCTGGTTCAGTTGGGCTTTCGCGGATGGCTTTCGCACCCTTCGTGATGGCAGGTCCTCGTCGCTCGCTGCCACCGCCTCCCTCGCAACGGTGATGGACGTCGAATCTGGCTCGAGATCCATCGCGTCGGGACGTGCGCAGAGACGCCACGCGGTAGATCGTGCTAGTGCCACGTAGCGCGTTTCGGAGCTTCTCGACAGCGCTCAACCCAACAACGTCGAATGATTCTTCACACAATCAAATATCGAAAATTCCCCAATCCTCTGATCAATACTACAGTAGAAGTCGAATTTGGTTTCCGTCTTTCTTTGTCGTTTACAGCAGATACAGTCTTGGCTGTTTGCCTAATCCAACGCGACCCACACAAACACGTTCCAGTAGCTCGCGCCACTTTCATCTGCCCATTAAGTACGTGATTAGCTAGTCATCTATATGCTGAATTGAGTGGAATAAGGCATTTTTCGAGCACTGGAACAATGTTGAATTGACACTAAACTAAATTCGGTGACTAGATACTGAACACTTTCATGCTATGAATACATTACTGCTGGGCAAGGACAAATGGGTTGTTCCTGCCTATCCTTCTAGCACGTTGCCCTACTAAGGTAGGTACCCATTCGAGTCTCTGGCACGAGGCTAAGTACTTTAGCGACTTATCCCCGTCACTTCACCCGTGACCTATATATAGCTGTGTTTATGCCTCTTCATCTTCGTCTTCTTCTCTGTCTTTCTTTACCTTCTTCGCGTTCAAATGTTCCTTCTGAGTCATAATGCCAGTCCGAAACGTGGCCCGTTTGCTGTTGACTTCGGCTGAGTTGGGCCTATTTGGTTCGTTAGAATAGGAAGATGTCTCCTCTGCCACTTTCTTCTTCCCCGAGCGTCTTGATTGGCTGTTTTCACCACTCCTTACGATCATATCTTCGTCATGATCCGCTTTTGTCCCTGGACTATCCGGTACTTTAGAGTAGACAGGACTATCCCCTGGAGACTCTGGCTTCATCAGACGCATCTCCTCCTCTTTTTCCTCCTGTACCAAGCGTCTTTTCCGGCTGACATCACCAGTTTTAAGCGATTGATCCTTGAGATCCTTCCTTCGTTTTTCCTGACTATCGAGTATATCATTGTAGATAGGGGAAGCAGGCGTCTCCTCTTCTTTTGCCGTATCGTTCAATCGTTCCTCTCGACTATTGGGTACATCTGTGTTTGAAGACATGATAGAAGTCTTGAATCAATCACATTATTAGCTCACTACTTAGCTTAGGCAGCCAGGCTGAGAAGTGACCCCTACCTGATCTATCAATTCAGAGCTTGTCTGTGACACTCCGAGGTTCTTGAACACAGTATAATCCCACGATGACACTGAATATGACCTTGAGATGGTCCAATTGCTTGATTTACTCAAGATTCAAAGCTAGAAATGGAGAAATTCTAGACTTCGGGTGCGTCAGTCTAAACTTGGTCGACCAGGATAACGAGTTGTGGCATATTGATGGTTGCAAGATGTCCTTATAGCATCTTCTCAATATCGTGTCCCCTGTTACCAATGGTTCTGAAATATCTTTCATCGTCTTTCCAAGACGCTATTACACTTGGATTTACCGCACAGAGTGCCTCCTTACCCCAGCATTGAGCTGTTTGCGCTCTTACCCCATAACCTCTCAAAGAAGGCTGCCAGCAACGTTCCGACTGGAGTTCTCTTTCAGCCTGATCAATAGGTAACTACGTATCTTTGAGAAGGGTTTGAGATCGTTCGCCCTCATGCCTGTCTGAATTAGTTGAATCATGTTTTCCCTGCCAATAAGGCCTTACCCATGCCACCTTCGGGCGTCCATTGTCTAGCTTCGAACTCCGAGCTTACATGCGTTGCGGAGGCTCAGAACACTCACTTGAAAATCATGTCGTCAACCACTTCTGGGGACTGTCTTTGAGACCAGACTCTTTGAACTCGGTCCTACTAGCATCTACAAGTAAGGTAGGGCAGATAGGGTTTCTGACTGCATGCCGCTCGGCATTATCTCAGCACCGGTTGTTCATCCTCTTTCACTATGCCCCAGACTCACCTTGTTGAGTTTGACACCATTCTATCTGCGTTGTTGGTTGAGTTTTGATACTTGATCTAGTCTACTATTCCGGCCTTGGCAAGCAAGGTGGTGATAGTCAAGGGCCTTCGCGCGATCCAGCGCCTTGCCCCCAACGTTGACTTCACTGTGTTTGAACCTTTGACCAGAACGCCCAATGTTTTGTCACAGCTCCGATATTTCAGGACTTATGTTCACTCTGGGTTATTCACCGGACGCTGACGGTGCAGTCTCTGTGCTCGGCTCACGATGGCTGCACTCAGCAATTTACCGTTGGATGTTGGTAAGGTCCCCTGGCCAGTCCAAGACATTTCAAGATCCCCACCCTACTAAGACTAGGTATCAGCGTTGGTCAGCAAAATGACCTTTCAAGCCTTAGGCACATCCAACTATAAGAACCAAGCGGTTTCCTGAAACACATGTCACAGCATCTTCCTCTCCACTCACACATATTTAATGGGCCATTCTCAACATCTCTCATTACAATGGTAGCTCCTACTCGGATACACTCTGACAATCTCAAATGGGATCAGTCTGAAGAACTCTTCGAACAAGATTCGGCCAGACTCCGCAAAACTTCACAGTTTGAAAAAGTCAAAGCTGTTGCAGAAACCACGTTGGGCACGTCTGTAGAGCGCGCACCACCATTGGTGATGGGCGGCTTCCACATGCTCTATCCCTTTCGACCACACGGCGGAAGTCCTTCCGCTAAGATCTTGGTTCGTGTACCATTCCCGAGTCAAGGCATTTTCCATGAAGAAATTCTAGCAATGGAGGTCGCGACAGCGAGATATATTGCCCAACACACTCAACTTCCAATCCCGAAGGTGTACCAGTATGGTGTTGATTCTAGATCAGGCATTGGTCCGTTCCTGATCATGGAAGATCTCGGGTCCAAAGAACTCGAGACCATGAGTAGATCTGTCTCTACGCCGCATTCCAACCCAGCCGTGCTCGATCCGGATATGCCCGAAGGCAAGCTCAAGAGTCTCTATCGCAAGATGGCAGAATGTGTGCTGCAGCTTGCGCAGCCTAGCTTTCCGTGCATTGGAGGTCTTGTCGAGACGAACCCCGGGTCAGGATCTCAGTTTGTAAGCGGACGGCCCATCACTTTGAACATGATCAACATGGTCCAACTGTCCAACATACCCAAATCCGCCTTTCCGCCTAAAGGTACCACGTACAAAACCACCAATGAGTGGTATGTGGTCTTGGCTGAGCAGCAAATGGCAACACTACTTTTTCAACACAACGACATGTTTTTGTCACGGGATGACTGCAGGACCGAAGTACGTCGCGCGTCAGCTTTTTCGCAGGTCGGCCAAACAAGGTCGACTGTCGAGTTATGGCTTTGCTGAAGATAACTGGTCCGCCCGCGCCAAGAACAGTCCTGCGACACTGCCGATGCCTGACAACTCGGGCTCGTTTCGCTTGTGGTGCGATGACTTTCGGCCGGCTAATATTCTTGTCAACGAGAATGATGATATCGCCGCGGTCTTTGACTGGGAATTCACGTTTGCCGGGCCGACGCAGTTAGTGCTGGATCCACCCTGGTGGCTTCTCCTTGATACGCCCGATTCCTGGGATAACGGGATCGAAGACTGGGAGCATAACTACGAGAAACACCTCCCAACATGGTTGTCAGCCTTACAAGAGGCGGAGGAAGAAATGAAGAATTCAGAAACGCCCTTTCTTCTCTCAGCGTATATGCGGGATAGCTGGGCTACGGGTCGTTTCTGGCTAAACTATGCCGCGAGGAAGAGCTGGGCATTCGATGCGATTTACTGGAAATATCTTGATGAAAAGTTCTTTGGCCAACGTGATCCGAACAGCGGCGTTCCCAAAAGCGAGCTGTGGAAAACTAGGATCCATCTTCTCAGCTCAGAAGAGCAAGCTGCCATGGAAAACATGGTGCAAATCAAGATGGAGGAGTCCAAGGAACGCATATTGATGGAATGGGAAGATGCAGAGGCAAAAGAACGTTTATCGTCTTTTTTGTTCGACTAGACCTATGCTTAGATACTTGTCAGACCAGACGTGATTGAATAAGGTACTCGGATGTAAGCACTTTGTGCTTAATTGTGGAATTATGAGCTCGCAAAGCAATTGGACGGATAATATTAACACCTTTCAACTTTTGTTTTCGACCGGGAACCTTCAGTATTGTTTTTGAATGTTTTTGAATACACAATGATCAGATGGAGATCTACCAGGGACTACCTTATTTCTACAGAATGTGCACGAAGAAGTCGGGGGTTGTCGTAGCTACACGACGGTCTTATCTCTGATTCCCATTCAGATGTCCATCAAAACGGGCAAGATCGCGCAATCCGCGGATAGTGGGGTTAGGCGGGGTTTCGCATTTGATCCAGAGAACCTTTGTAAGCCTTAGTACCGAACCGGTGTAACTCTGGATGGCAGGATCAACCCTTCATGGTTGCGGTTAGAGACATCGGCCGAACCTCGGTTAAGCCCAACGACCTTCCCTCCTTTATCTCCCATGGGATATTTGGGGATGGCGAAATGTGCAACCCTTCAAGACGACATTGTTGAACCCCAGTGGAACCCTTGGATGGTAGTACGCGGGCTGGCGTGCAGGCTCGCTTCAAATAACAGACAAAATGCCGGGTGCAATCTCTGGGGAGGCGGCGCCGCTGCTTCCCGGCTCGACAATCTCACATCGAAAACGTGAGCAGCCAGTGTCTGAGATGGTGTCGAAGATCAAGGAAGCCCTCTGGGGCCCGCCGTCGGTCGAGCGATCGCTGCTTATCAAGCTTGATTTTACCGTGCTCATCTACTTTTCTGTCGTGTGGTTTTTGTTCGGCGTCAACCGCGCGAGCTACAATACGGCGTATATCAGCGGCATGAAGGAGGACCTGAATTTCCAAGGAAAGGTGAGCGACTGACGACACTTCAACAAGAGGAACATCTAAAAGCTTGCATGTGAGATAGAATGACTGACTCGACTCTAGGACTTCAACTACATGCATACAATCTATCTAGTCACCTACGCCGTATTTCAAATTCCCTCAACTTCGCTCCTGACCATCGTGAAACCCCGCTACGTCTTCGTCGCAGCGAACACAGTCTGGAGCGTCCTCACCCTCGTCACATTCCGAGCAACACACGTCTACCAAGTTTTCGTCCTCAACGGCTTCGAAGGCGCTTTTTCAGCCATCGCATAGTAGGTTCTCCCGTGCGCCTCGTAAGTTTGCCTTGCTAACACCGCACCTCAGCGTCGGCGCGCACTTTATCTACGGATCATGGTACAAACAATCCGAGCTAGCCACCCGCGCAGCGGTCTTTTGCGCCTTTGGCAACCTCGGCAACATGGCAGGAGGTTGGATCCAGGCGGGACTTCTGGCGTCTCTTTCCAATGGCCCGATTGAGCCCTGGCGACTTATTTTCATAGTGGTTTCGTGCATCACCATTCCCTTTGCCGTCTTTGGTAGGTACCTACATGCTTTGATCCTCATGTTTGATGTGAAGCTGACATGTCGAAAGGCTGGTTCGCCATCCCTGACCTACCAGAGCATCGCGCAGCGAGATTCTTGACCCCGGAAGAGAGGGACCTCGCCGTCACCCGCCTCGGCAGAACACAGACAAAAGCATGGGATAGGAGCGTTTTCCAACGTGTCCTACTCAGCTGGCAGTTCTGGCTCCTTCCAACTGTTTTCATGCGTGAGTGTTCATGACTGCTTAGGCCTGAGTTGTTGCTGACATGCGCACCTAGTATACTCCCTCAGCGTCCAAGCAATAGGCAACAACGTCATACCCCTCTGGATGGCATCCCGGGGCTACTCCGTAATCCAGCAAAACAACTACCCGACTGCGACCTACGCCACAGGTATCGTCGCGACCTTCGTCTACTGCGCCGTCTCCGATAAGCTTCGCTCGCGCTGGCAGGCCTCGCTGTGCATCGGGTTCACGTTCATCGTCAGCAGCGCCATCTTGATCTCGGACCCGCCGGATGCAGGATACTTTTTCGCGTTTTATCTCATGGGCACAACATATGCACCGCAGGCGCTGTGGTACTCGTGGATGGCGGACCTGACGGCGCACGATCTGCAGCTGAGGGCTATCACGACGGGGTTCATGAACTCGTTTGATTTTGCGTTTGTGGTGAGTGGGCTACAGTTTCTTCTCCATTAGCATTTGTCTGGCACTGACTGATGATGAAACTTAGACGTGGTGGCCTCTGATCTTTTACCCCGTGACGGATGCACCGAACTACCGGAAAGGATACATTGCTAGCTTGGTGACGGGCGCGTTGACTGTGCCGGTGATTCTACTCATTGCGTATCTCGAGAGACGGGGGAGAAAACTTGGTAAAGTTGGCAGTGCTCACGATGAACACGTAGAGAGCCCGAGGGACTAGGTGCAGACGGAGAAGGTAGGCAGAAACTTACAAATGGTGCGGTCGCGATGAGATTTCAACAATATAGAGGACTTTCAACTAGGTCGGGCAAGTCAACGGCCCAGTCGTAATTGGTGGCCTAGATAAGCAGGTGCATAGACATCGATGTTTTCCCTAGGGAGTTGGGCAATCTGCAGCTTCCTTACGTCAGACACCATGAAACGAGAATATTCAGATGTAATACGGTATTAGGAAGGCACCATGAATGTGTGTGACAGCAGATTCGGGGGCTGAGGTGGTTTTATACTAAAGCAAAGCAATTTAACCATTTGACAGTGGAGACTCAAGGACTGGTGGAGGCTACTTCACAGATTCGTAATTGATGTATCCGTTTACTGTACAGCTATGGAATGCGTATGCTGTACCTCTCCCAAAAGGCTCAATCTCTCTAGAACGCCGTGTATATGTTACAGTTCCACTGCTTTTCATAATGTCATAATCTCATTACCATGCTGCCCACATCTGTGACCCCAAGGCCACGAGACGGTTGAAGAGTTCATCTCTCGAAATGATGGCAGTGAGATGGTACTCCTTGCCCATGCTGTCCGTCACGATCAGGCCGTCTGCAATCTCACGATCAGTAGCCCAGCCGACAAAGATCTTGGACTTCCAGCCAAGACCGCCAACTTTGCGAATTTGCTAGCGGATACACGTCAGTCGTGGCATGCCGAAACCCCGTATCGGAACTTCTCACCTCAATATCGCCAATAGTGACAGTCCATGTCGGACTCAGATCATCCGACTCCGTGGTCCAACTGAGCGCGGGGGTCGTAGCCGTAGTCGTGATATATGCGTGGCCCCTCTTACCCTTCCAGCGTGCCGGGAAGCGGACGGGACCCTTCTCGGGGTCGGGCGTCTTCTTGACGACGCCCAACCTGTCCTTTGCGTGTTTAGCGCCAACTTTGGCCTTGACCTTGTCTGCGGCGAGAGTGGTGTTTATGCCGCCCTTGGCAGAGCTCTTGATAAAGTTCATGATACGATGGCCCTTCTTCTGCTTGTGCTCTGCTGTTTCCGATTCAGCTGGCGCCAGTGCTGCTTCGTCAGGCTGAATGGCTTCGTCTATCTCTGCTTGATCGACGCCTGGTGAGTTATGAGCCAGTGCTTGGCGGCATACCATAATCATGAAGGACTTACCAAGATGCTCCAAGTCCTGGCCAGCGGTCGCATGAGGTTCATCAGGTGGCGGTACATCGGACTTTGGCGGAGGTGGGAGCGGGGCCTTGTTTCGCTCGCCAATGCGCAGGAGCGTGATGGTGACTTGGGCATTGGTGGGAATGCCCTTGAGAATGGTGTTTCGCAATTCAACATACTTCTGCCATTGAGGGTAGGTTCTGGACATACTTTAGACACGCGAGTAATCAACGTTGAAAGAAAAACTGACCGGTTGATAAACACCAGGCCTCTTTGGATGATGGGGTCTCCAAAAATGGTGAATCCAACCACAAACCCGGTGCCCTTGACCAGCATGTACGAGGTTGTAAACAAAGAGACGAGTAATAGTGGCAAGATAACGCTGGCAAGGACAAGACGAGGTCTCTGCTGGGGGAATGGTGGAGTTGGGCTCAGAGCGTTTCCGAAACGCTCCCAGGTATCGACGAACTGTGCATTCTGTCAATGACATGAACAAGTGACTTCCGAGTCGGAGTACTCACGTCGGCGATGCCATGCATCACAGGCCTAGCCTTGACCCAGACGGACTCGTGAACAGGCTTCTTGGTCTTGTCGTGGTGGGAAGTGGGTTCCTTGCCGTCCGTCTTATCCTTGGCATTGACAACATCTTGGGTAATGTTAGTAGGGTCGGGGACAGAAGAATCGTCGTGGGGATCGCCTTGAGGATGTTTTCCCGCCGCCGTGCTGATGATCAGCGATGAGATGCTGTTCACGAAGCTCGACGCCTCCTGTTCCACTGCCTCTCCAGCATGCTTCTCGGGTGCGCCGGTAATCGAGTCATCGGACGCGAGGACGCCGGATGCGGGCTTCTTGACACCGCCAGTTTTACTGTCGATGAGGGAGGCGGGGGCGGGAGGGAAACAAAAGTCTCGCGATTGCGGGACGAGGATGAGGACGATGAGGAAGCTGGCGAAGACAGGGACGACGTAATCGAAAATCCATGCGATGGAGTAGACTGCGAGGAAGAGTGAGGTGCGCTTGTATTCGCGCCATGAACGAAGACGGACAATGTGTTTCCAGAAGGAAAATAAGCCAACAACAACAGTCATGTACAAGCGCTCGACATGGGCGCGCAGTTTATCAGGCGAGAACTCCTCCTCATCGGCGATGTTCATATCCAGGTTTGCAAGCTGCCCGTCTACATTTAGCTGCTGATACGCGGCAAGTTGGAATGGCAAGCTCACCGGTGGCTCGGGGATCGACTTGACGTGAAAGATTTGCTAGAAAAGTATCAGTATCCCCACGAATGGCATAATTCAGCACAGAGTTCGTTCGGCTCGCTCTACCTTGTCAAATCGTCGAACCAATATCCAGAGATCCTCGTTGCTCAAACCACCAACCATGGGCTGCGCAACCTTGCTAGGTGGGTTATTCCATCCCAAGTTCTTCACTTCAACATGATCATGGTCAAGCTCGGCGTGCCCCTTCTCCTCGATCGGCTTCTCCTTGGCAGCCATGTCTGCCAGGTGATGGCTGTCTGTTGGTCTCTCCTCCTCGTGTGCCTCTACTATCTCCGGTTCCTGTCCCATCGTCGACTGGCTGGAGTATCCATAGCTAGATTGGCTCGCCGGGGTGTCTACACCGGGGTCTGAAGTAACAGGCGGAGGGGGCGGTGCTGTCGTTGGCGGAGGTGGAGGCGGTGCGTGTGAATCCATCTCGTCGGTGTCGCTAGGTTTACCCTTGAACATGATTGCTGCCGCTACTGTTCATGGGCGAAAAGGAGCGATAGGATGGACGTTCGACTGCGAAGCGGGGGACCTTCCAGCTTTGAAGTCGTCTCGAGGTTCATCCGCTCGTATGGGGCTACGAAGCTGAGACAGCTGGAAATCATGATTTTGGGAGAAAGCTGGCACGAGCAGACAGCTGGAATGCAGCCGCCGCCGACGTCAAGCGCGTATCTGCTCGAGCTAGGTACTTACCGTATTTGGGTAGGTATGCATGACGTCACGGGCCGCGCATCACTAATTGGGTGCCCCAAGGCGATGATCGCGATCGTCAACCCACCAGTGCACACGGAAGATCTCCACATGGGTGAACACATCCATGGATGAGCTACCTTAGCTGTACGGCAAGACGGGAAGCAATGACACCTGTTTACCGCACGATTGGGTGGCATCTTCTGCTTGGCCTGCCGTTTTGACAGCTCCGGGCTCGTGTAGCCACATTCTGTGTGCAGGCGAAGGGAGGGAGGGCGATCCGGACCATTCGATCCTTAACTCGATGGATTGCGATCATTGGCTCTGTGCAATATCCTGTTTGCCTAGTGCTTTCTTGGGTCTGGACCATTCTGTTGGGAGCACCACTGAACATGACCTGAATCTGAGGTACCCTCAGCTTGAGGATTTGTGCTGATATCAGTAGAGCCTCGACTTTCTCTCTTTGCTTTGAGTCACAGTCTCATCATGGCCATGAAACTCTTACTCACGTCTTACTTGGGGCTTCTCTGCTGCTGCATGTTTCTCACCTCATTGAAGTTGGCTACCTCAACCCATCGATATTTGAAAGCGATTCCCCTGTTAGGTCTCACGTCGGCTAGCACAGGCTCCCCAGATCATTCACTCAGCTCAGCGCTCACCTTGCTCATCTAGGCTGGACTTGGCCTACTGACCACGATGAACAGCTTCTGTTTCATCATCTCGCAAAACCCGTAGTAGCAAAGCCACTGCCGCCTTTCCGTGAAATGGGTCCTAGCCTAGTGGCAACGGCCATGATCCCCACATCCAACCAAGCCGGACTCCGCTCCGGAAAGTTATCACCTGAAGAAAAACCTCACGATGCTCCACTCTAGGGCTTTATCTTCCCTCACCCGCGCCCTCTACCTCAACCACACCGATCCAAGGATATCCAGGGATCACTATCGGAAGGGTGGCCGAGTTGGTTATGGCGCCAGGTTAAGGTCAGCTTAACATCTGTTTCCTGGTGGGGCAACCCGCGCGAGTTCGAGTCTCGTCCCTTTCATTTTGATCTTTTTTGAGGCTGATAACCGTCGTCTATATTTTTTGTCGCGCCCGGAATGACTCAAGTTGCGTCTTGTGATCTAACAATGGGAGAGAATTAGCTGACACCATATGTAGATATACAGACAACGTAGTGGTTGCATGGGCAGGAGCTGCTGAGGTTCCGGATCCAAATGAGCATGCGACTGTCTCACCATTAAGAAGACTCATGAATATGGCACTGATCTCATGGTGCAGACAAGGACAGGCGAGAAATAATAAGCATTGTATCAAAACTTTTACTTCTTGTAATAAGTATTACTCTATACTGTAATCATGCGTAAAATCATCATCTATTGTTCATCACTTCTAGGTCTACGGACTTTCCCACCTAGTATCCGGCCCACCAAGTGTAGTTGTTCGTCTGCTCAGCAGTGTCCCAAACCAAGGGAACGCTGGAATCCTCCGGCCTCTCAGGCCACGCCTGCGCAAGGCCAGTCCAGACCTTGACATCCTTCCAGGTAGCCTTGCCACCCTCAGCAGCAAAGAAGGTCAACCCCGTGCTGTCGTTGCGCGAGGGGTAAATGCGCGCCGTCAGCGCAAAGCGCTCGTTGACCCAGATCTCGAGCAGAGAGTTGTCAAGCACGACGTGGAAGTTGAGCTCCTCCGTGACGGTCGCGTTGGCGCCCTTCTCGTGGATCTGGTAGGGCTCAAAGTGGCCGACGAACGTGGCGTTGTTGAAGTTGGGCAGGAGACTGCTGTGCGTGCGGATGACGCTGATCTCCGAGGCCTCGACGTCGAAGTTGATCGTGGTGTACTCGGCGGAGTCAGGGCTCTGGGCGAGGATGATACCCGCGGAGCCGCTGAAGTCGCTGAGGGTGGCAGTCAGCTCGTAGGAAGTGCCGAGATCAGCAGAGGCGGTCTTGTTGGTGTCAGTGAGCTGGCCGATCTCGAACTCGTTGATCTGCGCGCCCTCGCGGAGGAGCTCGAGGACGTCGGGGAGGGGGCGCATGCCGAGGGTCTGCGCGGTGTGGCCGTTGCAGCTCTCGATGCAGGTGCTTCCGTCCTGCTGGGTGCCGCAGTTCTGGACGCCCTTGGTCTCCTTGATGTAGAGCTCCACGGGGAGGTTCATGGAACCCTGGTAGCCCATCTGCTTGGAGGTGTTGTAGCCGTAGTCGCCGAGGATATCGTCGTTGGCCCATCCCCACATGACGCGTCGGTCGGCGTTGCGGGTGTCCTTCCAGGTGGCCTGGGCGTAGGAGATACCCCAGTCCAGGGCGGCGCCGGCGGTGGGCGTGAACTCGACGGAGCCGTTGTCGCGGCGGGCAACGTCTCCGCGGTTCCACAGAGCCCATTGCTCCTTCCAGTGCTGGGTTGTGTTGCCACCCTCGGCGCCCATGGTAACGAACCAGGCCTTCTCGTCCGAATCGCCGACGGGGAGGTCGAAGAAGCTGCTGACTTCAAAGTTGTAGCCGTAGGATCCGGTGATGTCGGGTGCACCGAGGGAAGAGTTTGCGGCGGGCTCCCAGAGGGCGCCGAGGAAGGTCCACTGGGTCAGGTTGGAAGAGGGCGCGGAGTAGAGCGGGATACGGGGGCCGATAAAACCGGGGCGGGCGGCGCCGGGGAGCTGGGCGGGGACATCGCCGGTCTTGAGACCGGAGCCGAGAACCATGTAGTAGTGGGGCTCGCTGACTTGAAGGAGGATGTCGAGCTCCGTGGAGGGGAAGAAGCTGGGATCTCTCCAGCCGGTGACGTTCCAGCCCTCGGGAGGTCCAGAAAGAACGGTGCCGACTTCGTCCCAGGTGGAACCTCCGTCGGAGGAGGTGTACATGGCCTGCACTTCGGTGCCAGTGATGTACGGCTGCTTCCAGTTCGTGGGCAGGTAGTGAATACCGGTGCCGAAAGTCAGGAGTGTGCCATCGCTGGCACCCTCAATGTTGACGGGCTGTGTGGTGCCGGTGAACTGCGAGAGAGGGCCGGACGCGTACTTGCCAGAGGCGAGCGATACGGACGAGTCGTTCTGCCAGTCGCGAACGTCGGTCCAGTGGAAGAGGTCTTTGGAGACGGCATGGCCCCATGAGATGTTTCCCCAGTTGACGTGGTTGGGGTGGAACTGGTAGTGCAAGTGGTATGTCTCCGTAGCCGGGTCGTAGACGGCACCGCAAGGGTCGTTGAGCCAGCTGTGCGGCGCGAGGTAGTGGGAGCGAGGCCTCCAGCGTGTGAAGAGGGAGTTGTTGCTCGCGGTCGCGAGGTACTCGGGAGTGATGGTCGGGACGCTGGCAGATGAAGCCGGGACCGCGACAGCGGCGAGGGAGGCGATGGCCGTGAAGACGGCACCACCCTTGAGGACTGACATGCTGTGCTGCGATGGATAGTACTGGTAGACACGCCGCTTGACCTCCAAGATCTCACCAACGCAGGCCCTCAAGGCGTTCATCTTATATATCGGCTACGCGCGCTACGCCCGCCAGTACGACGATCCGACTGGACCGGGGAAGCTGTCATTCGGAGCTCTCGATACAACGTCAGCCAGGGCAAAGCCAAGGTAACCGCTCCGCAGACGGACCAAGGGTAAGGAGTCATGATCCCTGGGCGTGTGGTTCTACTGAGGCTCGGCGGAGACGGATCATGACGATGATGGTTACGAGAGTAGAGCAAAAAATCAAGAAGCAACTAACAGAGAGAGTTTCTTGGACTGTCTTTACGGGCCGAAAAGAAACCCCAACCACTGGTCTTGGCCCCACGGGGGTTGGGTCAAGCCTTGCGTGGGAAACGAAAGAATTTAGGTAGGCAATCCTAGAGATTGGGGAAAGACTGGAGTAAACGCGGGGCGGCCACGCCGGTGGTCCAAAGCAATTTGCAACTTTTGGAATCAGGTCACGCTACTGACCCCAGCGTTGGTGGGTTTAGTGGCAGATTGCTCTTCAAGTAGCAAGTGGGAAAATGCGGGAGTTGCGGAGGCGCGGGGGTTCGCCCGCGGTATTGCTCGCTGAAACTCACTATGTGTTTTTCTAGATGGAGACAAGAAGAGAGAAACAGAACGGCCTGGGCCGCAGACGCAGCTAGATGTAAGCTATTGCAAAGCTCTTGGTGTTATACCCAAACTGTCGGCGACTAGGGCAGGTGTGCAGAGTTCAACGCTTGGAGATAGCCGCCGGTCTCGATATGTTGCAGACTCGCCATCCGAGTGGTCGAGCGGTCCGACAAGCTCG
Source organism: Colletotrichum acutatum (assembly GCF_030867785.1). Lineage (NCBI taxonomy): Eukaryota > Fungi > Ascomycota > Sordariomycetes > Glomerellales > Glomerellaceae > Colletotrichum > Colletotrichum acutatum. Next base: position 9,640 of record NW_026849268.1, on the reverse strand, counting down.
CAGCAGCGGCAGCATCAGCGTCGTAATGCAGCATGCAGTGTCTCTCTCGAAGCTGGATACCAAAGGCAGAAAAAGCGTGGCAAGCGAGGGCCGCTGGGCAGAGATCATCGAATTGGCGCATGATGTCGTGGGGAAAATGGTAATTACTACGGCACTTTGCTCGCTGTTACCATTCCATGGGTGCGGAGGGAGGGACAAGGTTTAATGGCCGAGAGTATCGCCAGCTGTGCCCCGCAAACCACAGGATGATGGGTTTCCCCGATCTGGTGATGCTGGGATATGGTCTTCTTTTGGCTCTTTCAAGCGCAGGTCTCCAGTAGTTCTGTCACTTTTTGTCACTTGTGCCCTTGCCAACCTGGCCCTGCGTACTCTGCTACTCCGTAAGGTCGCAAACCCATTCGCTTAGTTGCTTGCTTTCCGGTCAAAGCTTCATTCAATTCCTTCCCTTCTGTGAGTTCGGATGAGTCTCCCATGAACCATGACGGAGGTCAATGGGGGCCAATAGACTTTCTGTGGAGGATGTGAGATGACTTTGCGGAGGTATTGTGGGGAAACAAAGTGGAATGACAGAGTCATTTGGGGTCATGAGCAACGTAAGATTTCTTCTAGAACGAAATTTGGACTTGGGAGAGCTTCTGAGAGGTCAATCCCATTGCCTATTCTCGCTGAATTCTAAAGATGGTGCCATCTAGCTCGGAAAACGACCGACTAGTGGGGCTTACAGTATCTACCCATTTGCCGACAGACCGGACATCTTGACGAAAAGACATTTCATCCGACGCCGAGCCGCAGTCGGTTAATTAGCTTCGCAGTCGACGCAGATGCACCTCCATCTGTCCGTTCCGTCGATGTCTCCAACCGTACTTCAGCTTTCATCCCATTGAAAGATGTTCAAATTGGTCTTAGAGAGACTTATTTGATGCTTCTCTTCAGCCACAGTCCAACTCAGGAGCGGGGCAAACCCTCAGCCACCGGACGGCCCGGACTCTGTAGCCCAGAACACCCAGCTACAGTGCACTACGCCAAAGGCCGATTGAACGCCAAAGTACGGTCTGCCTTTACTGGCATTTTACCCGAAGTTTAGACAAGCCGGTAAACGAATCAGGATACGCAATAATTCTGCTCGATTTGAGCGATGTAAGAGACGTGTTCGCAGGGCACATACCTCGCAATCAAGACCGTCAGACTGCGTAGATTACCTAAATGAACTCTGAACCTCATAGGAAATCATACGGTCCGAGGAAATATCAAGTACAGCTTGTGATGGGAAAACAGTACTACTACCCAAACTTATGGCCGCCCTGATGTAAAGAGTCAGTGTACTTACACAATAACATGGTGATATGTTCAGAGTTGAAGAGTTTCCGTTTCGAAAGACACAGCAGCTTCTACCGGAAGACTCTTCAACTTGAAGTTCAGCAGCCATGGTTCCAAGTTTCCACATGACTGAGGTACTCATGGATTTACATAATAAACGAAGACCTATCTTGATCGCTACTTAGTACTCTCAAGGTACCATAGCATTCCCCGGAATGGTTCCGCATAAGCTTTGCGTCATGAGGAGGCTTGTAACTTTGTTCAACCTCAATACACTTAAGAGATACGGATTCCGGGGTTGGAGAAACACCATTGCAGAGGGCTTCCCCTCGGTATTCTACTATCTTTCATGATGATTGAACAGTCATGGATCTTTGTCTTGAACCTCAGTAAGAACTTGAAGTAGAGGGATACCATGCTGTACGCTTAGTGGGGTCTTCACAGAAATAATAATCGTCACCAGTTTCTCATCGGCCTGGAACAGCTCGAAAGGATTTCCACGCGAGAACGAAATCCCGGTCACAGGTGAAATGCTTGACAGCATTCTTCTGCAACTATATTGATGTCCAGATCCATTTCTCGTTCGTCGGCTGATTGGCAAAAAGGACACGAAGAGGTCCGTTGCTTCAACGAGTGTGCCAACAGGGCAAAAATGTAGGGAAGAAGAGAGTCCATTCTCTAGTGAACAAATAAATAAGAACCAGCAGGAGGCGAAACCGCTGGAACGGGTCAAGCATGAGCTCCGAGTAATGGTTAGAATCCCAGGTGAGAAATTGGTCCTGGTAAAGTGAACAGAGAGCAAACATTAGACGCGTCAATCAAGCGTTGAGGAATCTAGTGACAGCGGCGCTGATAATGCAGACTCACGGCGAGCTTGTGCCTGAAACTATGAATGAAGCCCAGGAAGCTGAAGAATACACGCTGGCGACGCGCATGAAGGAACGACAGTCGATGGTTTCCACAAAGTCGAAAGTCAAGAGAGGTCAACAGAGGCGACAACGAAAAGACAAGACGCAAAGAAAGAGATAAGAAATATTCTTAATCATCTTACCAAATTCTTTGAATATTAGCACAGGACAGCCAGTTAACAGTCTTACAAGAAAGAGGACTCATGCAACATATCCCTCGAGGTCAACTGGAGCTATTACGGGAGATCAAATATGTTCGAGATGAGCTCAACATCCTCGACCACCCTTTTGGTCAATAGAAGCTCGTCCTGCAACACTTCAGTCGCATCATCAAAGAAGAAAAGGCTTTCTGGTCGATATCACAAAACGACGGATATCGGGCATTCCGAGGCAAGTCTGATTCCACTATGCAGACATGGATTGCCTATGCCAAACAATTGGATAAAAAACGCAAATGAGAGAGTATATCGGCATGCAATAAACATGCTGACTTCCAAACGGTTATGTAGCTCTACATACTAAATTATTCTTTCTAGCTTAAGGATCTCATAGACCTTGAAATCAAAGAGGCAAATGCTTTCGAGGCTCGAAATACGTGTGTTTCGGGAAACACCATCACTGTGTTCACTGCCGTGACCATCAGTCTCCTTTCAGCCTCGTTTATGACTACTTTGCTTCTTGTTTCTATTTCGAAATTTCTCTCCATCAACAATGATGAGATGGAGTTTGCCTATGCTCTCGAGAGTACTGGCACGGAAACTCTTGAGTCCCCTAGTTTCCAACTTGATGCTTACCTACGGCATTTTACAATGGTCACTGCGGTCGCCGTGGCAGTCCTGTTCATCGCTTTTGCTCTCTGTGTCAACCCGCACAATTTTCGTGATTGCGAAGCTGAAGCCTGATGCTTCGGCCTATTCAGGAAGCGGCAAGGTTACCATATGAAGCTGAGCAACTCGTTCCACTTTTTAGCGAGCTCCCATTCCAAGGCTTCTGGCTTATATTAAGACACGTCCATAAGCTGTTCAATTGGTTTGCCATACTGGCCTTTCACTGTCTCCTTATATTATCACTTGTGGGTGTTAGCTATCGTCGGATCTTTGTGTGGCTTCGAGGCTTTGGGGGACCCAGGAGAGAAGCAAGAGATCAAGGGACAGAACATTGAATGAAGGAGTCACTACGTCACTGGACACATCTTGAAGAAATGAAAAAATCGCGAACGCGGTGTAGAGGGAGACGTCGAGGGACAGCGTGCAGAGGAGGTTTGGTCGGTGCAAAACATGTTCAGTATTTGTGTTGGCTAATTTGGGAAATCTCCAAGGGGTTTAGAGTCTTGCCGTGTGTTCGTGGACTGAGCTGCGCGGATTCACATCGAGTGTTACTTGGAAGATCGGGACGTGTTCATCTGCATAACAATATTGTTAACAAAAATGGCTTTGGGGGGGTTGGTAAAGCTCTCATCTATGGTTGGCACACAATGTCAAAGACATCACAGTGCTGAGCATGCATGCAGGATGCCCTTCAGAGACTTCCATCAGGAATACCAAAGTGCAGCTGACATTTGTAATTGGACGCCGATGAGGGCTCCGTTCTATGCCCTGATAATCACTCGCTGCGGGGATGCCCCTCTCACTCACAAGACAGCGGGAACTTGCTGATAACACTGTCATGCCACATGTTGAGTCTCTTATTAGTTGAACCTGAAGGTTCAAGGGCACTTCTCACCGCCCCTGGATTTGCTTCCCTGCATCATTGCGTTTCCTGCCCTTGTCTTTGAAGAAGTGAAGGGGCTAATGCTATCCAATATGGATACAACTCAACTCCAACAACCCCACCATCGCTTGCCTGTCTTCTCCAATTGACGTGCCCGTTCTCATGACTTCCCCTGTCCTTCGGGTCAGATCGGCGTGTTGGCCCCCGTGAATGGGCTAATTGGTGCAACCGTGCCTTGGAAAGTTGTCGGTTTTCGGGTCAATGAGGGCGAGGGGTGTAAACCTGCTACCAAATCCTCCAGCGAGCTCCGATTCCCCTAGTGTCAACCAAAGCTAGCGCGCCATTCCCCAGATTTCACCCCGCCCCCATGATCCGAGTGTGGGACGGTGGAGGATCTTTGCGGGGATAAGTGCGGAAATCGAGGATAAACCTCGCTTCTCATGGAGACCTTCTTTTGTTTCCTCCCTCTTATGTAGTGTACAACACCCTTGAGCTGCATAGTTTGGTAGCACCGCCGCCGCTCGTTCGAAATCTGTCAGTCTTGACCGCAATCTTTATGCTCATTCGCCCGGTCTAAGCGCGCGCAACCTTCTTTCAACTACAACCGAAAGTTGAACCAAGATCCCAACCCGAGGTGTCATCGGTCAGCGAAGATGGGTGGATTTCGTGCGGTCGAGGATCGGCCAACGCCGAAGGAGGTGTACAATTGGCGTCTCTATACAGAGTCTTTCATCATTGCGATGGGCTCTTTGCTGTCCGTCCCTGCTTCATTCTCCGGTCTAACTCTAGGCAGCCCCTTAGAGAATGTGCTAATTCGGCTTGGACAGCTTCGGATATGACTCCGCTTTCATTGGAACAACTATTGCGCGCAAGAGCTTCGTCTATGAATTTGGCATCACATCGTTCACATCCAAGGAGATATCTTCCAATATTACTTCAGCCTTCCAAGCCGGCGCATTAGGGGGCGCGCTTATGTGTTTCTTCAGTATGCCCTCATAGCCCCCGTAAACGTCAGACTCCATCGTCAAAGCTAACGCCTGTCATCCATAGTCACGGAGTATGTTGGTCGCAAATGGGCACTCATCATTAGCAACATTGTCTTTCTTGCTGGCGCTATCCCAATGGTCGCTGCGACGAACGACCTCGCATACATGTATGCTGGCAGAGCACTCACCGGCTGGGGCTGTGGTGTGATCACGGCCACGGTACCTTCCTACATCGCAGAGCTATCGGTCCCTTCAATCCGAGGTATTCTTACAGGTCTTTTTGAGGTTACGTACCAGACAGGATCTTTGATCGGCTTCTGGATCAATTATGGCATCAATCAGAACATGAGTGCCACAAGCTCAGCATCGTGGCGCGTGCCCATGGCTGTTCAGCTCATTCCCTCTGGAGCTTTATTGATCGGTGGATTTCTGCTTCATGAGTCGCCCTTGTGGCTTTACCGCAAGGGGCGCGAAGAGGAGGCGAATAAGAACCTTGTTGCTTTGCGACACTTGCCGATCGATCATCAATACATGCAAGAGGAAGTGCAAATGATCCGCGCCAGACTTGCTGAGGAAGCCTCGGTTGCGGCGACTTACGGCGGCGGGTTCTACGCCTACATCCGAGGATCGCTGCACGAACTTTCGCGAAAAGGAATGTGGAACCGTTTGCTCCTGGTCTTCTGCGCGTTTGCTTTGCAGAACATGTCCGGTGCCGCGGGTGAGTTTGTTGCTATCATCTGGTTGAGCCCACTACTGACAAGCTATAGCTATTAACTACTACTCTCCCATGCTCTTTGGTTCCATTGGCATCAGTGATGTGGCCCTATACACGGGCATCTATGGTCTGGTCAAGGCCGTCGCTTCCATCATTTTTTACGGTGCACTTATCGATATTTGGGGAAGACGGAGACCGACGATCATATCATCTCTGGCCTGTTCTCTCTGTTTATGGTTCGTCGGTGCCTACGTCAAGGTCGGCAATCCGGCACCCATTATCGTTGCTGGTGGAAAGCTTTCCGCCTCGACGGAAGCTGGCGGCCGCGCTGCTACCGCCGCCATCATGATCTACTCAGTATTGTGGGTTCTTATTCGCAAATGAGAGATAACAGTAACACTAACTAGTACAGCTGGTCGTTCGGTCTAAATGGTATCCCATGGATCGTCTCCGCAGAGATTTTTCCCGGTGCTCTCCGCAATTTGACTGGCACCTTTGCCGCTTTCACCCAGTGGCTGATCCAGTTCATTATCACAAAAGCTCTTCCGTACATCTTCAGTAGTCTCGATTATGGTGTTTGGTTCTTTTTCGCATGCTGGATGCTCACGGCCACTGTCTGGGCATTCTTCTTTCTACCCGAAACAAAGGGTGTCACAATCGACCAGATGGATGTTCTATTGTAAGTTCATCGAAATGACTCCTCATCTCTGCCTGTCCCGGCACTGACAATCCTATTTAGTGGCTACGAAGGTGATCGTCGAGCCCAAGCTCCGGCTCTAAAATCCGATGATGCGAAGAGCGTAGAACAAGATGTAAGAGAAGTTGATGAGACGGGTAGAGCTTGATACTCGGTTGACAGAAGCCTTGAGATTTGGTCAAAACCGTTGGCTGGGGTAGACGGTGAATCACCTGCAATGATTATGACATGCGTCTACCAGAGGTTCTGCTGTTGAATGTGGTGTTTGAGTCAGTCTCATGGAAGAGGGTTACATTGCCCTTCTTTCTTAACAGATACCTATCAGTCCAGAGGCTCATATTCCTCTCGACTCAAACCATTTGAAGCAAAACAAACATAAGCAGCCACATTATCCATGCCGTAATCGTGTATCAGATATTCAGATTCAAATGATTTTTTTTTTAGCTTTCTGCTATGGTAAACACCAACACTCCTCATTATGCTAAGCTACGTCGGCCTTGCTGTGCTGATTATCTGCGGAGGCAAAGCCAGAAAACGAGGATAGCCGGGTCACATGAGACTCTATCATGAATGTGTGTGTAACAGTAATCCCCCCGCCCAGTGATAGAGAACTGACACGATCAGGTGCTTGGGCTTCTGCGTGAGCCGAGATCTGCGCCTGGTCACTTTTCCGCCGCAAGGTCTCAAGGCCCTCCATTTCCCAGCTAAGGCTGTCATCCGCATCGCTGTTGTCTGTCATTTGTTTGAAAACATCGCTCCGGCTAAGAGTCGTGCGTGCATCAGAACGGTTGCGTGTGGTTGCGGGGCCTCTTAACGTTCTTATTGTCCTTATATGCCCCGTCGCAACAGTCCTCCCGTTGCCCCGTACTGATAAACTGAGCCACCGAGCTATCGTGCGATCGAATATAGGTCGAAGAATGGGACTCGATGCAACCATGACTATAATACCGTTCTATAGCACGGCACTATAAGGCGCAGAAGCGAAACTCTTAGTAATGTTCCCGTAGTTAACAGTAAGCGTATAATATAAACGGACACCAGAGAATAAGATAGTGCTGCATTAAGTTATTGCGTCAGTATCCTTATCCTCGGAGCAAAGCTAATACTAATATAAACGTAAAGTCTTAATAAAATACAACTTATATAATACCTATATTAAATATAAAATAAAGAGTAATTTTATATAACGTATATAATAAGCGAGTGAAATAAATAAACGAGTAAAACATAGAACTATAACTATATTATTTTAATATAATTAGGCGCTTTTTTTCTATAACTTATTATAACGTATTAAAGTAAAGAATTTAATATTTAGTTTACCCTCTAAGCTATTTAAAGTTACTTAAAACTAAGCGCTCGGGCTATAGTTAAAATCTATTTAATTAGCTACGTTACGCTAACCCGGTAACTAAAAGGAATACTATTACGACGTAATATTATACCGAACTTATATAATTTAACGGTTCTTAAAAAAAAGAAACTAATTAAATATATCCTCGACTTAGATTCCTAATTATTTTTTCCTTAGCTTCGTAATATTAAAGAAATAGTAAATCGATTATTTATTAACCGCGACGCGCTCTTTATTAAAAAGTAATAGGTTTTAAACTTTATTAAACGATAGCTATAGTTACGAACGCGTCGTTTTTATAAATACGATTATAAAAGGGTTTAATATAAAGATCTAGTTATAATAAACGCGTAGTTCTCGTTTATAATAAATATAATTACAAAGTATAGTATTATAGACTTAGATATTTATAATTTTAACGAGACTAGCTTTATAATAGGCTAGATTTTAATTAATATAGTCGTAACTAATACCGAAAGGCGTTTAAATACGAAATTAATATAGCTTAATAATCGTAAATAGGTTATAGTTATTTAGGCTATTAACTCGTCGGGTTATAGCGTCCCGCTATATATTATTATTATAGGTTAATATTACCTCTCTATTTAGTATACGGAATCTAGTCTCTTATATAATTAAGTTATTATAACGTTTAAAAATAGATAGATAATAAATAAAAGAGGCCTAGATTAGGCTCGGTATTTTAAACAGTATATAAAACTATATAAAAAAGGTTAATATTACCTCTTTATCGTTAATAGATATAAAAGTCATTATTTTATAGATTTTAAGCTTTTTTATAAAGAGAATAATATTATTACCCTATATATACCGGCTTATTCGTTTTATTTACTCTAGCCTTTAGATATCGGATATTTTAGACTTTTAAAAAAAGCGTATAGTTAAAAAATCGAAAATAAAATACGTCGGGGTAATACGTATATTATTAAAAAGGACTTTTTTTAGCGTTTTATAGGGCTTTTATATAAGCAATTATAAAGAAAAATATTTAGGGAGGATTTAGAGGGATAGGACTTATACTTTTAAATATAAAGAGTATACTTTTAAAGCTTAACGTAAAGTTATGTACTCCGACGCCTCTAAGATCCCTCTTAATAATACCCCAGTATAGACTTTTTAAATACTAAATAACCTAACCGAGGCATTTTCGTAGTTATAATTTATTAAAAATAGAATCGCTTATTATTAAAATAGCTCCTTAACTTTAATTATCGAAGCTATAAAGTATTTATTTAAAGGGGTTCGTAGGTTTATATATTAAATTACTTTATTAAGATCTAAAAATTAAATCTTTTAAAAAGAGAATAACCTATTTAATTAACGCCGGAGAGCTAAAAAAAACCGTTTTTAATAAAAAAGAAGTTTTATTATAGCTAAAAAAGAGGACTTTTAGTTATAAAAAGAGGCTATAGCTTAAATAAAAAAGGAAACGCGCCGGAATAATAATTATTAACCGAGGACTAAAACGGGCTAACGATAATATAGCGTCTATAAAAACACTAATTATAATATATAAATATATTAATTTAATAAAGAAATGTTTAAAAAAGAGGACTCTAAATAGTTTTATTAAATTAATAAAGTAAGCGTTAAGATTTACTAATTTATATAATGTAGTTACGGTTCTATATTTCACTCGCTTATCTATTTTACTCGCTTATTATATACGTTAGTTTTAATATTTATAAAGTATTAATAACTTTTATTAAAATAATAATAATAATAATATTAATAATAAAATTAAAAATAGGTACTAAATTAAATAGTAGTTTATTAATTTAATTATTTTATTTAATTTTTATAATTATTAATTTAATAAAGTTTATATAAAGCCTTTATAAAATAAAGAAGTTTATTATAACTTAATATTAAATCTAAAACTAGTAACTAAAATCCGAGAATATACGTTAAGTTAATAAAATAATGCTTAAT
>NW_026849267.1:0-26437 GCF_030867785.1 Colletotrichum acutatum | reverse complement strand
AAATTGTGCAAATTGCTATGATTCTTTAGGTTAATAGTATTAATAGATTTGCTATAATTCTTTTAGCCGCTAGGTAATGACCGAAAGAATTATATAAATTACTATAATTCTTTAGGTTAATAGTTAGCGGCCGAAAGAATTGATAGATTTGCTACGATTCTTTGGGTTAACACCTAGCGGCCGAAAGAATTATATAAATTACTATAATTCTTTAGGTTAATAGTATTAATAGATTTGCTGCAATTCTTTCGGCCGCTAGGTAATAACCGAAAGAATTATATAAATTACTACAATTCTTTAGGTTAACAGTTAGCGGCTAAAAGAATTAATGGATTTGCTACGATTCTTTAGGTTAACACCTGGCGGCCGAAAGAATTATATAAATTACTACGATTCTTTAGGTTAACAGAATTAATAGATTTACTACGATTCTTTCGGCCGCTAGGTGATGACCAAAAGAATTATATAAATTACTGCGATTCTTTCGTTTATTACCTGGCGGCTAAAAGAATTAATGGATTTGTTACGATTATTTTAGCTACCTTATCCTTATTAAGTAATTAAAATAGTAATAAATTAAAAAATGAGTTTTTGTAAAGAGTATTGTATAGCCACCGTAGCGAGGTAAGCTGTCAAGTTTTAGAAACTAAATTTCTTTTAAGAAAACAACTTTATATAAAAATTATAATATTAATTAGAAGACTATAAATTCTTGAAAAAAGGTTATTAAAATAAAATAAAAAGTTGTTTCTTTTATATATATATATTTTTTTTTGAAATTAGATCGATTTAAAAATAAAAAACTTTTTCTTTTGAAAATAAAAGTTGGTTTTTTTTAAAATTTTCTTAAACCTAAACGGATTTTGCCTACTTGATAGTATTGTATAGTATTGTATAGTATTATATATATTCGTTACGTAACCATCTTTTTAATATAACCCTAACCCTCGCTATTATATTACTAAATTAATATAAGACGGGTAATATCTATCTACTCCCCCTTCTTATACCCCTCCTCTCTAATAACTCTTTTTTCCTTTTTTTCTTTCCCTCTTTTTATATCCTTTATTACCTTCGCTTTCGTAACCCTTACTTCCCTCTTTTTAGCCTCTTCTTTTTATAAAGCTCTTTTTTATTTATCTCCTTTATCCTTATTCTCTCTCTCTCTCTCTCTCTCTCTCTCTCTCTCTCTCTCTCTAGTTCCTTTCCCTTCCTCTTTCTATCCCTATATTCCTTATTAACCCTACGTATTCCTTTTTCTTATCTTTTATTTTATTACCCTATATATTATCTCTTTATCCTATCCCTACCCTTTAACCTATCCTTTATATCTTTTCCCTTTCCCTTTCCTTTTAATTTACCCTCTTTCTTTCTCTTTCTTTTTTAACCCTCTTTCCTTTTTACTAAACGTATTATCCTTTTACCCCATAATATATTACTCTCTCTCCTATCTAGTTATATACCTTATCCTCCTACTTTATAACCTACTTAATTTTTATCTTATCCTTCCTCTTTCTCTTTTTAATCTCTTTCTCTTTTTATCCCTATATTTCGTATTCTATATATATACTTTTTTATTTCCCTTTATTATATTACTCCGTATAGTCTTTTCTTTACTTTATCTTTACCTCTATAACTATCCTAACTATCCGTTCTTTTTTTCTAAACCCTTCTTTTTTTAACCCTCCTTTCTCTTTACTCTTTCCTTCAATCTAATCCCTATTCTCCTTTATTTTAGATTACTTACTATCCTCCTTCTCTTTTTTTTTTATTTCTCTTTTTTAATAAATTTATTATATTTCTACTTTATACTACTCTAACCTCTCCCCTATTTATTTATATACTTTAGCCTCGTACTTTATACCGTAGTATATATTTATCTTATTATAAAGTATTCCTCTTCGTTTTCGTCCTTATTAAAATATTTTATAAAACGTATACCTCGTTTTTATAATATTTTTATCCGTCTCTTCTATCTCTATTATCCTTTATTTAATACTCCGGCATATCTCTTTTTTATAATAAAAAAGCGGGAAATATATATTATAATATTTATAACGTTATATCGAACTATATATTTATATATACCCTATTCTATAGTCTATCTTTTCTCGCTTATATATAAATAATAAAGTACGTATATTAAGATAAAGAATTCGTTCTATAGTTATATAGAACGAATCTTAATAGAGATAAATAAAAAAACCTTTTAAAAATAAAAAATCCCTAACTACTTTTTATTAAACGAATCTTTTACTCGCTAATAGTAAATAAAACCTCCTTTTTTATTACTTAAACCTAGCCTAATTTAACTTATATTAGATATCTCTTAATAAGCCCTCTATTTTTATATTACTTCTCTACCCGCTAGCTTCTCGTCCCGCCCGGACATAATCTCTATTTCCTAAATTAATACGCCCCCCCGCTATATACTTCTTATATAATTACCTCCTATAGTATATATATATTAATTCCCTCCGTTCTATAGAACTACTACCGTGCCCCGAGCTATTAAAAAAATCCCTCTTCTTTGTTTAGAACTACTCCGAACTACTTCTTAGCTAGTTCCTCTACCCTCCGGCTTTAAAGCCCTATTAAAACTATTAATAACACTTTATTTATATATATATAGCCGCCCTCCCCCCCCTTTTACTTACCTTCCTTTATTTCTTTATATTAATTTAGCGGGAGCTTATACTAAAAGTAGCTAGATAGCGACCCGAACTTAACTTTCTTTTATACCGCCTTATAGCTCTTACCCCCCACCGTCTTATATTACTTACCTCGCCGCCCGTACCGGGGCTCGTTTAAAATCTCTCCCGTCTCCCCCCTTTAATAATACCGCTAAACGTAGTATACCGGGTACTTATCTACTACCTCGTCTAGTTAATAAAATAATATCTAGATCCGTTACCCTTTTTTTTTATTAAACTCTATTTACTACTCCCCTCGTCCGCTTTATTTAACTATATTACTTCGCCCTATACTATCGTTTTTTTAACTACCGTTAATAATCCGCCCTTACTCTTTATATCGATTATATAGCTCTATACCCGCTACGTCTTTATATAATTCGCTCCTAACCCTATTTATAAATACGCTTATTATTATCCGCTAATATCCTACCGTCGATATAAACGCCTCTATCTCGGCCCGGTTATACTCGTTTATTATACTCTTATATAGCTCGGGCCGGCCTGCGCGCCCGTTATATATAATAATTAATTTTATTACTTTACCCGCCCGCCGTCCTCTTTGCCCTATTTATTATATAAAGTTTACGAGCCTATATAACTACTCTATATAGATAATCGCTACGATACCCTTAACGTTAATCCCTATCCTTAACTTTAACGTAGCTACGATTTATTAATATCCCCGGCCCCCGGCTTACGCTAACTATACTTTTTAATAGTCCTTTTTACTTATCCCGCTATAATAATAATCGTACCCGACCTCGCTAGCTATAGCTACGTATTAACATCTTAAGTAGTAATAAATTACGCCCTTTTATGCCCCGGACATTATTACTTTTAGCCGTTTAGCTATTTTTATTATTTATCGCTCTACTGCCCTGCCCTTTACCCCGACCTACTCTACCTAGTATTAATAATTAACCTTTATCGTCCGGTCCTATACCGCCGCCGCGTCTTTTATTAATATCTACTCTTAGAACTAGTTCTCGAGCGCTATTAATATCGTCGCTATTAATAATACGAGCGGGTAATAATACTAATATAAGCTTTTAAGCTCGCCTAGCCGTACCTAAAAGCCGATATCTATAATAACGGTATAATACTCGTTTATAAAGATCTACTAGAATAAGCCGGCGCACGCTAACCTATTAATATAAATAAAAAACTCCCCTATAATAACGATATCGGCGCTAATAACTACTAGCCGCGCGGCCCGTAATAGCCCTTTTTATTTAGCGTTTAATAATAATTAAAAATAAATATAGTTAACGCTTATTAATACAGTATATATAACTAGATCCTTTATTAATATTATAAACGGTACGACTATAATATTTATTTTACCTTTTACTATTATTATTAATAATATAAATAGTATACTTTTACCGGCCCCGGTTAGTAATATGTTAATAATTAATTAATTACTTTTTAGTATTATAATTGCCCGTATACTCTCGGCCTATTAATTATTATGCTATATTGCTACGGGCCCGAATAGTTTACGTAGCCCTATTGCTATTGCTTTGTTTATATTTACTGTATCCCCTGTATCCTCTACGTCCTCTGCCGCCGCCCTGCTCTGCCTCTATTTACGCTAGCTAAGTCCTATTTATTATTATATCTCTTTTTTTATTATATTGTTTACCCTTTTCTGCTTCCCCTCCCTAGCCGCCTCCCTAGCCGCTTCCCTTTTTAAAAACTAATACTATAACTAGCTAATTTCTTAAAACGTCGCGATTATCTCGGGCTATAGCTTACCTAAAAACCCGATATAAATAGCGTAATATTATTACGCTACCCGGCTTTTATACGTCGATGCTAAATGCTATATAATATTCTAGCTTCCTTTATAGTATACTAGTTCTTTAATAACTGGGTTTACCTCGATATTATCCTTATCCCTATCGTCGTTATTAAGCTAGTTTTTAATTTATTATAGTGCGAGCCCCCGTATTTAATAGCCTATTTCGATAGTTATTACTCGGTACTATCCTACTTTTAAATATACGCCTGTCGTTATTTATATTACCCGCACTAACGTCTAGCTAAGTCGTTCCGTTTCTTATACCCCCGAGCTATTATCCCGTTATATAAACTTTAATTATGCTTTATATAGTTCGTTTAATTTATTTCTATACCGGAGTACCCGTTTTATTAATATTAACTACGTAATATATACTATTATTATCCGCCCGATTCCCTCGGATACGAACCGTACTACTTTATATAAATTATTTTAAATCGTCTTTATTTTATCTCGGTCTATTATAATTATTACTTACCCGTTAAATATAAAGATATTATAAATAAGTTATTATGAGTCGTAGTACCGTAACGTCGCTACTTCGGGCCCTCGGCCGGGTAATTTACCTTATATATAAACGAGCACTATAAATACTTTTTAAAATATTTTTAGCTACCGGAGCTACCGTTATACCCCCTCGCGCTTAAGTTATTACTTTTTAAGGTTCTATATTAACGCCCCTAGCTATTTTATTATAACCCCCGGTCCGGGTTCTAGCTAGCTATTTTTTAACTTCGTTATAAACGACTATCCCGCCCCGAGCTATACTATATTATTAGCGATCCGTTTTAATTTAATCCGTATTTTAATCGTTTTTTAATTCCCTCTATATAGCAAACCGACTAGCTTTTATACGTTAACGACCTAGTTCCGGAGCGCCCGTATAAAGTCCTAAACGACGATATATTTATTATTATAGAATAGTAACTCGCCGTTATCTGTTTAACGTACCGATAACTATCCGCTTATTTATAGTCGCTAGCCTCTACTTAGCGCTATTTACTTAATTATCGTATTAATAACCGTATACGTACCTATATATATCTAAGCGGCGTATTAGTCTTAGAACGCGAGCACTATTTAGATCCCGACTTTATTTTAGTCCCGGGGCTAGCCCTCGAACGCGGCCTCTAAAAAAAAGAGCCGGGATTATTATAAAATAGCCGCTAATATACCTATATATAAATACGGCTTTATATACTTAACCGGGCGGGTTCGGATCCTTAACGCTATATAAAAGTATAGTAACGAGTTAAAGTATACTTACCCGCCGACCTAGGTCTTAACTAAAATAACGAAAAACGAAAATATAGCCCGGTTAAGTATTTTATCGTTACCTTAAAAACGGATACCCTCGATCCTTTTTCTATTATCGTCGCTATTTTAACTATTATAAAACCCGCTATCGTAGTTATTAATTATACTACTCTTATTTAGCTCGGCTATTACGTTATATAATAAGCCCTATTACTCGTTTATAAAGTAAATAGCCTAACGCTCTAGCGCCTCGTCTCTTCTAATCTAGTACGCCTATTAATAAAAACCTAAATACCGATACCCTATTAACTAGTATTTAGTTATAAACGCCTCTTTACCTTTAAGCTTAAATAGCATCCCGCTAGGGCTAGTACTTACAATACTAGCGAGCTATTAAAACGTCTCGGTTAATACGCTATTTAATTACTAACTATACCGTTCTATTTTATAATTAAAGCTCTTTTTAAAATAAAATAAAACTAATCGCTCCTACGCGGCCTCTTTATCCCGTTCTTAGCCTTATCCTAATACTATACTCTTAGCCCGTATTTACTTAATAATATTATAGATCCTAAGAAGATCGCAAGACCTAAAATACTTAATTTATTATAGCCTCTTTACTTACGACGAGTCCTGGTCTATATTTTCTTTTAAATCCCCTATTCTTAGCCGCTCAGTATCCTCGGCATTAAGTTCGGCCGTATACTAGGCTATTATTAGCTCTATAATATCCTTTCTACCGCTATTACCTAAACCGGGTCCTACCTCGGTCTCGTTATTACCAATAATTTAATATTATATATACTTCCCGCGCATTTACGTTTATAACCGGACCTTTATTAACTTCGGCTTAGTCGCCGTATACTTAGCCTCCTGCTAATAGCGTATAATATTATTACTTACTATAATAAAATAGCGGTATATAGAATAACTATACCCCTATAGAACGTTAAACTATTTAATAGCCGAGCTATTATCGCTAGGTAGAGCATTAACCTTTAGATTAACTAGATCTAAGTAGCTATAATAGTCTTTAATATCTTTAAAAACCTTTCCTTTTAGCCGATACTTATAGTAAAAGTACGACTTAATACCGCTACCGGGTTAGATAATTATTTTATATTTCCGATAGATAAATATATAATACTTCTCGTTAATCTTAATAAAGCTATCTATAGCGATTTAATACCGTTTCTTACTCTTTAATAATAAATAAGCTATATAAAGTAATCTTCCTATTTATTATTCTTTAATTACTTTATTAATACCCCTTTTTCGTAGCTTAACCCTAATAACTACCTATATAACCCTAACCCTAAGTCTCTAGTTAATAAAAAGCACCGATTAATTATAGCGCCGACCTAACTCTAACCGATATTACTTTAAAGCTCGGATTATATTTTATAGTTTATATAGCCAATTCTATTTAAATCGCCTCTGAATAATACTTAGGGTATCCCTCGAGGTTATTAACTATTTAATTTTAATAAATCTTTCGGCCGCTAGGTAATAGCTAAAAGAATTATATAAATTGCTACGATTCTTTAGGTTAATACCTAGCGGCTAAAAGAATTAATAAATTTATTATAATTCTTTAGGTTAATACTTAGCAGCTAAAAGAATTATATAAATTATTATAATTCTTTAGGTTAATAGTATTAACGGATTTACTATAATTCTTTTAGCCGCTAGGTAATAACTAAAAGAATTATATAAATTACTATAATTCTTTAAGTTAATAGTTAGCGGCTAAAAGAATTAATAAATTTATTACGATTCTTTAAGTTAATACTTAGCGGCCGAAAGAATTATATAAATTGCTATAATTCTTTAGGTTAATAGTATTAACGGATTTATTATAATTCTTTTGGCCGCTAAGTAATAACCGAAAGAATTATATAAATTATTACGATTCTTTTGTTTATTACCTAGCGGCTAAAAGAATTAATAGATTTACTACGATTATTTTAGTTACCTTATCTTTATTAAGTAATTAAAATAATAATAAATTAAAAAATGAGTTTTTATAAAGAGTATTGTATAGCTACCGTGGCGAGGTAAGCTATTAAGTTTTAGAAACTAAATTTTTTTTAAAAAAACAACTTTATATAAAAATTATAATATTAATTAGAAAACTATAAATTCTTAAAAAAAGGTTATTAAAATAAAATAAAAAGTTGTTTCTTTTATATATATTTTTTTTTGAAATTAGATCGATTTAAAAATAAAAAACTTTTTCTTTTGAAAATAAAAGTTAGTTTTTTTTAAAATTTTCTTAAACCTAAACGGATTTTGCCTACTTGATATACTTTTTTTATATTTCGGGTTTAAATTAAAAATAAAACGGCCTTAACTTTTTTTTAAATAGTTTAGTATAGTTTATTTTAAAAAGAGCGTTTTATATAACTATTTTAGGCATAATAACGGCTTTAGTATAGTTAATTAATTAATTAAATACTATATATACGAACCGTAATTAAGCGTCGTTTAATTTATTTAAAGTACCCGGGTCGTCGGGGCTATTATTATATTTTATAGCGATTAAGTTTTATAATAATCCTTTTTTTTTATTAAACGCTTTTAAATAGAGAGCCGAGCCGAGCTAACGAAGCTATAGGTTAAGTACGGTTATATTATCTTTTTTATTAATACGCTCTACTTTTTTATATTAAATATCGTCGCTTTTATTTTAAAACGCCTCGATAGCCTATTAAAATTAGATATATAGCTCGTCCTCGTAGGGTCGTATTTACTTAAGATCTAGCTCTTTTATTATTTTAAATAACTCGTTCCTAAGTTTATTTTTAAATAACTATTAATAATAGACGCCCGTTCTTTACGGACTATTATTTTAGGAATTAATATAGAGGTATATAGAATTAATATAGAGGTATATACCTTATAGCGGTATATACATTTGCCTCTATAATTAGCTTAAAATTTTATTATTAATATATCTAAATTCTATTGCTCCGCTCTTAAATACTCTCTTTATTTAGAATTTCTTTTACTATTTTATTTATTATATTTAGTATCGATATATTAATATCTAAACCGTAGTATAATTTATATTACTAAACTATAGTTCGTAGCTCTAGCGACGTAATACCCCCTTTAAAACGCTAACGTATCGATATATTATTATTCCCTTTTTTAGTTAGTAGCCGTCTTAATATTAGCTAATTCTATAAAGTTAGCGACCTTTAAATATATAGCGACTTAATTAATAACTTATTACCCGAGCTATTATAATAAATACGATTATTATTTTATTATTAGCCCTATTACCCTAGGATCGAACCGAGACTCTATTTTAAACGCCGTTTCTTTAATAAAACCGATTCTTTTTAATTTATTATTTTACCCCAACTTTTATTTATTTATAGCGGCCCCTATTAAAATAATAAGTACTTTAAATCTATACTTTACTTTATATACTGTTTTTTAAAAAGAACTTAAAGTACTTAACGTACTACTTTTTTTTATATCTCGCTAGAGCGGAGTTTATTATCCTTTTAAAATAGATATTAAGACTTTTAGTAGCCTATTATAGAGTATTTTAATAATACTTTTAAGCTTATTTAGTAGGTTATTAGTATTAATAAAAGGTTAACGACTACCCTCTTTTAATAATACGAGCTAAGCTACTATTAATAAAAGACGTAGGGTTTTTAAAAAAACCTATTATTTTTATATTTATTTCTATAATAAGACCTTTTTTCGAGCCTATTATCTTTTTAAACTATAGCTTTTTATTATAGCTAATTTAAAAAATCCTCTTCCCCCCCTTTAAATATAATTCTAAACCTATCGATCCTAGGTAGCTTAGAGCTTACTACTAAAGCCCTCTTTAATTAACTTAATATATTTATAAGGGCTAACGGGTTTAGTATTATAAAACGGTATAAGTATACCTCTCGGATAAGTCGGCTTATATAATACTCGTTTTAATATAATCGATTTAATAAGCCCGGTCTTTTAAAAAGTATAAGTATTTAATAACGGAGGTCCTAGAAGTATAGCTATTAATAATAAATAATTATAGAAGTATAAAAAGAAGGTAAATAGCTTTTATACTACTTACTAGACCCTCGTTATAGTTAATATAATTATTAACTAAGCCTTAAAGTATCTACTTACCCTTTATATTAAAAGCTTACTTAGCCTATTAAGGATTTTATTAAAAATATAAGCCGTTATATTAGTATTCGGGTACGTAACGTCCGTATTATTATATAAAAGTAGTTTTTAAATTCCGTACTTACTTAGCGGGATATTTATAATACTTAAATACGCTTTAACTAGGAAAAGTTAAATAGTTATTTACTAACAGCTACGTTAATTAAGTTATTTAATAAACGGGAGATCCTTTATATTATTAAGTAGGCTAATAATAAGCTAAACTACTTTATTAAGCTAGTTTAGACCTTTTTTTATTACCTCTAAATATAGAAGCGGTTTCCTAAAATAATTAGTTTCGATAATATTTATAATACTAATCGCTTTAAGCTTTTACTATTCTAAATAACCGGGTAAACCTACTTTAAGTCTATTTATAACGTAGTATTTAGTTTTATTAATAACGAACGGTTAGAAGGCTTCCGATTTCTTTTAAAAAGTATAAAAGAACTAGTTAATTAATACTTAATTCGCTACCCTATAATTATTATTATAAATTATAATAAATAAATAAAAGCTATACTAAATAAAAAGTTTCCGAATATTATTATAGCTAACTAGTCGTAGTAAATATATTAATAAAAGTTAAGGCTATAAAGGCTAAATAAATAGTATTATAATTATAAATAGCTTTTTTAAAACTATATCTATAAATCGTAAAGTAAATAAGGCTTCGGTAATTAATCGTAGTTTTATTAAAAGGGGTTTTTAATAAAGATAACTAAAAGTAATCATAAGATCTAATATTAAGTTAATTATTAAAAAAGTTATAAAAAGTCTATCTTTAAGCCTAGTTTAAGTCTATATTATATATAAGTCTCGTTCCTAAATATATCCTTTATAATATTTTTATTTACTATTATTTAATTATTTACCGAACGGTCGTCCGTCCTATTTATTTATAATTATACGTCCTATTTATTTACAGGCGTCCGTTCTTTATTTTATTATATAATTATAGTTATATAATTTATTTATAGTTCTTCTATCCCGAGAGGAGTTATTTTAAGTCCGTTACTTCTATATATATAGTATAATAGCCGCCGTAGGTCCTGTAGGGTAGGCCCTGGCCTTGTTATGCGTGTTGGGTCGTAATAAATATTTAGTAATAGCTCTATATCTACTATATTAATTCTAATATTATATTTAAAGCTAAATAGAAATAGATAAAGAAATCCGGTAATATAAGTAATAGTAATAAGTTTAATAATAAAGATTATTAACTATAATTATTAATAACGGTCGAGCTTAGTAATAAAGACCGCGCCTATATTAATATAACAGTAAATTAAACTATCCTATATACTTACCGCGGGGTATTTATTATATAAAAGTTTATTATTTTTATTAAAACTAAATAAGCTTTTAAAAAAGCTTAGAAGAAGCTATATAAAGAGTTTAATAACTAACGCCTAATTTTATAATATCTCTATTTTATATATTTATCCGTAAAAGCGTAATAGGCCCGTTATTTATTTATAAATATTAGAACTTCGGTATTCGCATAACTTTTAATATAGAATTAAATAATAATAATATTAAAGGCTACTTTTTTAACGGTCTTAGCTATTTATATCGACTCGTCGACGTTATATAGGATATAATTAATAACTAAGAGCTATGCTTTTAATAGGTATATATAGAGGACGAGGTATTTATAAACCGAGACTACCTTAGCCCCCGCTCGGAGTACTTTAATAACTTTTGTTTTATAGTTTCGTTAAAATATTTTAAGTTAATTATTAAATAATACCGGCTTATATATAAAGTAATACTTTTTAAAAAAAAGCTATTCTTATTCCTTATCGGAGCGTATAATAATAACTATTCTATATCGGTTAAGCTTAGTATCCCGTACTTTTATAAAATCTTTTTAAAAATTAAAGAATCGTTAATTTTTAATAAATAAGAGGTTTATTTATAGTAGCGGCTTCGGGGAACGTCTTTTTTTAATTTTTACCGTCGGATTTTAAATTTAAAAATTATAATATCTCTTCGTAATAAATTAAAAAACATAGTATAATTAGTTCTTATAGAGCTTGCGCTACTTTAATAAAGTTAATAACTTCGATATTAAACTATTATAATATTTAATAACTAAGGCTCGACCGGCTATAAGCAAGGCTACTTACTAAAAAGCTATAATAAGTTAACTTTAATAAAAGGCTTATAGGGGGTTTATTAACTAAGTTCTAGTTAGGCCCCCGACCTATTTTAATAGTAAATAAAAAACTAGTCTAGTATTTTTAATAAAAGAAAGATAATAGGGTATTATATAAATAAATAGTTATTATAACTTAGTATTTAGAGGTAGTAAAGCGAGTAAAAGATAGTATTAAATAACGTTAAGTAAAGGATTTTATAGCTACGTTATTTTAAATATTTTTAAAGGATTTATAAATATTTAGTTAAGTTATTAAGTATATTAAATATTTATTTTTAAACGTTAGATACTTTATAAAGAATGGTCTAAGGGATATTTTATTTAGTAAAAGCTCTAGAGTTATTAAGTATATAAAATATTAATATAACTATTTTAACCGCCTTTGCGGGGATATACTAAAATTTTAAGCTAATTATAGGGGCGAATGCGTATACCGCTATAAGGTGCATGTCTCTATATTAATTCTATATGCCTCTATATTAATTCCTATTACTTTACTCCTTTTTTATTATAATAATAAAGCGACGTCCGCTTTTAAATCCTAAGTCCTAGCTATACTTAACTTTAAAATATTTTTAGATCTACCGCTAGTTTTTATTTATATATTAATAATCGGTTAATAACGTATTATTTTTAATTACGAACTTATATTAAAAACTATTTAGATTTAGTAAACCTAACGCTATAATAGCCAGTATAATATCCGGCCTAAATAGTAAATTAATATAGGCCTTTTATTAATTTTAAAAGATATTATAACCTAACGCTTACGCTTTTACTTTTCTAATCTTTTAATTATAAAGAGTATACGGATTATTATAAAGATATATTTTAATTTATTTTTATATAACTACGGTTTAATATATATAGTAATATAAAAGCCGGAGTTCTAATTTATAAATAAAATAGTCTATTATAAATACGTAAAAATAGAAACGTTATATATAAACCCTATATACTAGTTATTAATTATAGAATTATAGTATATTCTTTTATCCTCTCTGTTTTATAATATTAGATCGAGTTAAATATTATTAAATATCGTTAATTATAATAAAATATATTACTATAGCTATTATTAAACTTTATAAATCGAGAATACGACTTAGTTAGCTATAGCGAGCTAGTCTATATTTATATACCCTATTATTTAATAACTATTAAAAAATTAATTAAAAAGTAGATTAATTTTAAAGCAACTATATTTATAAAAAGATATATTTTTATTAATATTAATCGACTCGTAATTAATCTTTTAATAAGTTTATTTATTTTTAACTTTTTATAATAAATATAGCGTTTAGAACGTTAATTATTAATAGACGTTAATTTTAATCGTTATAACCCCTATATCTTACTAATACCGAATTTCTTTCTATATAAAATTAATCGTCGGTAGGCTATCGATATAAATAATTACTACTAGGCCTTTTATTAATTTTAAAAGATATTATAATTTAACGCCTATGCTTTTATTTTTTTAATTTTTTAATTATAAAGAGTATACGGACTATTATAAAGATATACTTTAATTTATTTTTATATAACTACGGTTTAATATATATAGTAATATAGAAGCCGGAGTTTTAATTTATAAATAAAATAGTCTATTATAAATATATAAAAATAGAAACGTCGTATATAAACCCTATATACTAATTATTAATTATAGAATCGTAATATATTCTCTTATCCTCTCCGTTTTATAATATTAAATCGAGTTAAATATTATTAAATATCGTTAATTATAATAAAATATATTATTATAGTTATTATTAAACTCTATAAGTCGAGAATATAACTTAATTAGCTATAGCGAGCTAGTCCGTACTTATATACCTTATTGTTTAATAACTATTAAAAAATTAATTAAAAAGTAAATTAGTTCTAAAGTAACTATATTTATAAAAAAATATTCCTTTATTAATATTAATCGACTTATAATCGATCTTTTAATAAATTTATTTATTTTTAACTCTTTATAATAAATATAGTACTTAGAACGCTAATCGTTAATAAACGTTAATTTTAATCGTTATAACCCCTATATCCTATTAGTACCGAATTTTTTCCTATATAAAATTAATCGTCGGTAGGCTATCGACGTAAATAATTACTACTAAGCTAGCTTAAATAAAAGGTATTTAAAATTTATAAATCTTAGTTTTTTTTAAGCCTAACCCTTTAATACTTAATTAATAAATAATATAAAATATAAAATCAAAAAAGCAAATTTCTTTTAAAAAAATAATAGGTTTTTTTAAAAAATTCTTAAACTTAAACGGATTTTGCCTATTTAATATTATTATTATATATTAATCCTCTATATAGTTCGCCTTTATAAAAGGTTTTTATTAATAATAGTATTTCTTAAAATAATAGCGAATTAACTTATAATAATACCGATGCTTAGAACACGAAAGCGGGCTTAAAAATTTAGATTATTATAATTAGTACGCAGTGTTCTTTGTCTCCTTTCCTAGGCAACGCCCTGTATGCTAGGAGTATCGCCCAAGCAATCGATAGTGTCAACTTAACATTAACGCTAACTTAAAGCTAAGCCTACACTTTCGTCAATACCGAGGCCGCCAACCTCGCTACCCCTTTTATGATTCTCTATACGAAGACAAGGTTGCTCTAGCTTTACTCCAGGAGACATGCTCGAAACGAGATTCGGGACTAGTGCCTTGTCATTGGCCTGAATTTCAAATCCACAACATTCACCGTCAACGGTCCCTGCGCCTACGTTTTAGCCACGCTTCTAAAGATCCGTAGATCGACTGTCTATTTTTCGACGAGAATCCTCCCGCTCTACGAGAAATTCCTTGAATAGTATATCGTCTTCCGAGGCGCTCCGCCGAGACATCGCCTGATTTGTGAGTCTGTATATGATAACTCTGAGCCAAGCCAAGCTTGGGCTTTCCCTTTCTCCACGTTCGTGACACAGACGCTCGTATAGATTCTTAGCTTAGGAGTTCGTGATTAACGGTCCGGCGTGACATCCCACCATGAGTTGCCGTCGATCCGGGACGTTGAACTAGTATATTGAGAGGCTTCTGGATAAGAACTTGGATGTCTCGCTCCGACATGATGAGACCTTTCTTTCGGGTCACCGCGTGTCAACTCACTCGTTTAGCTAATACCGACACTATGGGTCGTACCACACTCTCTCATCTACTTTTGATTTCGCTCTCTTTGACACAGGCTTCGCGAGCCCAACTCTCGAGTTGCCCTTCTACAGCAGAGAACATCGTCACTCCCGATGGCTCAGCTACCTACTCGGTCTGCCAGCAGACCGACTACAGGGGAACTACAACTAAGTTTGTCGACACCGTAGCGACCTTATTCGACTGCGCCCAGGCTTGTAGTCAAGATGCTCAATGCACGCAGGCGGTCTACGACAAGGCTAATTTCGGTTGTCACCTCAAGGCCAAGGATGGCCTCAACTGGGCGGCCGACACTAAATTTACGACTATCAAGCTGGTCTCCAAGCTCACAAAGGGTGTCGCCATCCAGTCTTGCCCGACTATCGCGACGAATGTGACTGCCACTGGGTCCACCCTAGCCACTTGCCCGAACACGGATTATCAGGGCGACACCATCCGGGCCGTCGGCGGCATCGCCTCGCTCCAGGCATGCGCTCTTGAGTGTGGCCAAGCGTCCGACTGTTCCCGAGCCGTTTTCCAAAAGTTGACTTCTCAGTGCTACATCAAGGCGGACCCCAAGGCCCTGCAATGGACGTACCAGCCCGGCTTCGACTCCGTGAGCAAGATATCCGTTCTCGCTGACGGTGTTGGCATTAACAGCTGCCCGAGCGGCTATGCCAACATCACCACCCAGAACGGCGCCAGCTTCGCGACCTGCAAGAATGCTGACTTCACAGTCCCAAGCGTCAACGTCGTCGGCGGCGTCGCGTCTGTCGCAGCCTGCGCAGAAAGCTGCACCATGAACCAAAACTGCGCGTATGCCGTTTACGACGCGCAGAACCAAGTCTGCCACATTAAGGGGACCGTCACCGCCGCATCTGACTGGAAGTTCAACAGGCAATTCACCTCGCTACAGATGATCAAGGCTAGCACCTCCAAGGCGACGTCCAAGATTGGCCGCTGGTCCGACGTCATCCAGTTTCCCATCATTCCCGTCGCGGTCTACGTCGTACCAGCTCAGCCCTCCTCGGCTCGCCTCCTCGTCTTCTCGTCCTGGGGCGTTCGCGCCTTCAGCGGGCCCACGGGCATCACACAGTTTGCAGACTACAACTTCCTCACGGGCGCCGTTTCGCAACGAACCGTCACGAACACCAAGCACGACATGTTTTGTCCCGGGATCAGCTCCCTCGCTAGCGGGAAGATTGTAATCACCGGCGGCGAGAACGCCGAGGCCGTGAGCGTCTACGACCCCGCCACCAACCAGTTCACCCGCGCCGCCGACATGGTGATTGCGCGCGGGTACCAGACGTCGGCCACGTTGTCGGATGGCCGAATCTTCACCATCGGCGGCTCTTTCACGGGGCCTCAAGGAGACAAGACGGGTGAAGTCTACGATCCGGCCAAGAACAAATGGACGCTTCTTCAGGGGACTGACCCGACTCCGCTGTTGACGACGGACCACGAAGGTATCTGGCGCACCGATAACCACGCCTGGCTCTACGGCTGGCGCAACGGCTCCGTCTTCCAAGCCGGCCCGAGCAAGGCGATGAACTGGTACCGCACCAACGGCGCCGGCTCCGTCTCTGCGGCGGGCGTCCGCACCACCGCGATGGACCAGATGTGCGGCGTCAATGTCATGTACGACATCGGGAAGATCCTCACCGCCGGCGGGAGCCAGGACTACACGGACAGCGACGCTACGAAAGCCGCCCACCTTATCTCGATTACCGACCCTGGCGTCCCCGCGACCGTCGAGAAGCTTCCCGACATGAATTTCGCCCGTGGCTTCGCCAACGCCGTCGTGCTGCCGGACGGCAAGGTCGTTGTGACGGGCGGCCAGCCGAGATCCCTCGTCTTCACCGACACCGACGGCGTCCTCGTCCCGGAGCTCTGGGACCCAAAGACACGCGCCTGGACGCCGATGGCTCCCGCCGCGGTGCCCCGCAATTACCACTCCGTCAGCATCCTCCTTCCGGATGGCACCGTCTTCGTCGGCGGCGGCGGCATGTGCCCCGCTGCGCAGGGGAGCGACCTCTCCTGGTGCGATCGCGCCAAGGATCACTTCGACGGCGAGGTCTTCACGCCGCCGTACCTGTTCACGGCCACGGGCGAGCTGGCTGTGCGGCCCGTTATTTCCAGCCTTTCGCAGACCACGGTCAAGGTCGGGTCCTCCATCACGGTCGCGCTCGAGAGCGGGCTGAATGGTGCTTCCTTCGCACTTGTTAGGATGGGTAGCGCGACGCACAGCATCAACTCGGATCAGCGCCGCGTGCCGCTGACTGACGTGACCAAGTCCGGCGAGAGCAAGTACACGCTGAGACTGCCGAACGACTCAGGCGTTCTTATCCCCGGTCCTTGGTATCTTTTCGCGTTGTCCAAGGAGGGTGTGCCCAGTATGGCGAGAACCGTTTTTATCCCTGCTTGAAGAGCCCATTAGTTCATTACTAGTATCGCGCATGAAAGGGGGGAAATTAATGTGTGTAAATTAGACTTGAAGACTACCTATTTCTATTTTTAATATAACTCTAGACCAATGGTTTTCTTTGAATCCAGTAAGATGATATGTTGCGTTACTCTTTCGACGTGCTTTGTAGCCCTATGATTCCTCGAGAGCTAGGATATACTAATCGTACTCTCGTCTAGATAAAGTCTAAGTGAAAGTCAAAGAACTTAGGGATTCGAATCCGGAATATATATAATTAATACCGTTATTATATAAATACTACCGCTGTCGCTAATATTATATAGCTAATAATAGAGAATAATACTCTTATATATAATAAACTGAATAACTACTTTATATTACTATTAGTTTTTTTTATATTAGGCCTATAGCTTTTAATCAAGACGTCTAAACTATTCTTATTATTACGTACCTTATTTACGTTATATATTAAGTGACCCTTTCAATTTCAGCTTAAAATCTCACTTTATAACTTAAAAATATAGCTTTAAAGAAGGTATTTAAGCTTATAATACTATTTATTTTATATTATAGCCTTGACTTTTATTAATATACTTATTACGACTAGCTAGCTATAATGTTTAAATATAAACACAATATAACTTCTATTTAAAATAGAAACGTTTTATTATATATATAAAAAAAAGTTATTATTAAAGTAAAGAGTATAAAGAAATAAAAGTACGTAGGTTATTATACTACGTGATGCGTTATAAATATAAGTTATATTATATTTTATATAGTTAATTAAAAAGAATAATATAATATAGATTTTATTAAAATCTTTGTTTTTTTAGAAATCTTATTTTAATATGGATAAGCCTAGTTAACCCTATTACACAAATCATCTTAAAAATAGATAAAAATAATTTAAAATCTTGGAAAAATATTTCATATTTAAATTTCAATATTAAAATATAGTAATTATAATATAGTAAGTAAGGTATTAATGTTAGTATATGTTAAAGATTTGAAACTAACTTATACTAGTCATAATAAAACCCTGGCTGCTTACCGGCCTTACTTTCCATTCTAAACTATTAACTTCTCCTTTAAACCTGGCGGTCTCTTCGACTAGGTCCCACTCGCCAGTTTCTTCGTTTTTCTTTAAGGAGCGAAAAATGATGGTCTCTCCAGCATCTTCAAAGATGAATTCCCTTCTACACAGCCGCCTCCACTGCTCTGCCAGTGTTCCCTCCCTAGCATTCTCTGCCTCTAACTCGCGGTTTTTTTGCAGCACGGCCAAGAAAGCCTTGCTGTCCCAGAGCCCTTCTTTCCGCGGGTACATTTCGAGGATGCGCGTCGAGTTATCCCTAACCAAGGGATCCCGACATGTCATAGCAACGACAGTGAGCTGCCACGCCAGGCCGAACTCCATTGAGAAGACGTGTGCGGGAGTCTTGAAGTCTTTCTGCTGCTCACGAAGCAGGATCTCAATGACGTCGTTGATCTCTCGACAGTACGGTGTCATAGAAGCGATGGTGGCTTCGTCGGCGTACTTGGGAAAGAAGCTGTATAGAAACATGACGAGGTAGTGCATACGAAGATGCAGGATCTTGAGATACTCTTTGCGTGGGACATTCGTGTCGGACAAAGTCTTGTTGTAGAGCGGCTCGAAAGCGTGTCGCCACTGCTGGAGGTTTGCGACCGACTTTTCGCAGTACGCTAGCAGTTCTGGCTGGTTCTGCATCATCTCGAGTAGTTGGTCGATGCCGGCCTCATCATTGATCTCTTCGACTTTGAGATCGTCGATGACAGTCAGTAGGAGAGGACCAAGCTTAGCGATTCGTCGCTGGCAGATCTGCCACCAACAGTATGCGTCTTCAGCATTGCTGAACACCTCCGGCATTGCTTTTCTTCCTTCCCCTGGGTCAGTATAGCGTTGTATCTGCATGTTGTACGTCTCAATGGTATGTCCTCTGGCCTTGAGGCCTTTGATGAGTTCGTAGGCCGGTGACCGGCTTGAGTTTACATGGCCACTGAGAACTGTGCGACTTTGTACGTCGAGATGGTTATACAGATCCAGAATTTCGGTAATGAGTTGCCTAGGGTCGGGCGCGAGGTTCCAGATGCGATGATCCGAGTCCTCGCTGGTGAGCAACTCTTGCAACAACACGAAACCAAACTTGACATGCTGAAGAGCAGAGTGTCGGTTCCCCCGCAATGCTTCAAATGCGACAAAGAGTATAGACAAAAGTACCGCCTCTTGAATGCTGGCAGTCTGGAAGTCGGCCTGTCCTTGTAGACGAAGTGCCTGGCAGTAGTAGACAATAGCGTTCTGATAATGCGGGCTCTGCAGTAGGTTGGCGATGTTACCAAAATTCCTTGCCACGACATAAGAGGAGCCTTGCGAAGACAGTGCCCTGCTGATGGCCCCGATGCTCATAGCAGCTTGTCGCAGAGCCGAGTTTCGGCGGGTGAGCTGAGGCATGGTGGTTGTCCAGAGGTTGGTCCTAGAGAAGTGAGCGCCGCCGAGTGAGACGCGAACTAATTCATTCCAGTCGTTGAAGTAAACGCTTTGCATATCATCGGCAAAATCGACGGTGTTCACATTGGGTTCCCGGATGCGCAAACGGGGACTCGTCCGGCGACATGATGGTTCGGGGTTCAATGGTTCCAGGTCCCTCGGAGCCTTGCTTCTTGTCTTTCTTGGTTTGATGGCATAACCATCACAGACACCGCGGGTCTTGAGGCAATTCATGCAATGAGGCTTGCCCTCGTCACACTTAATGTGCCGTTTTCTAGAGGAGTAATCAGTACACAAATACTGGCGGTTGGATTTTTAAGTATAATTTGACTTACTTGCCTATACGGAGTAAGCGGTGTCCAGTTACCTATTCAGTTTCCTCGTAGCTGGGTGAAGACTCACAGGTGACACAACCTGTCCTCACTTTAGGTGTGCTGGTGCGCGTGTGGCGAGGACGGTGGACCATGGAGGATCTACCATTTTCGCTTTCTAGAGATCCCGCTTGGCTGGGAGGAGCCCCTGTCGGAGACAAGGAATTCGACGCCGACGCCGTATCTGCAAGGAGAGTGGGATCCATTCTCGATTTTGGTATGTGGCTGTCTAAGGGCAACTCAAATGAGAGACGGGAGAGCCAGAGGCTTTCGGCCGGCGGATGGGCTCCGTTGACCGTAGGTTCGGGGTCGGGCTCGACCCATGCAGCTGCACGATGCCGGTGAAAGGGGACTTGGCAAGGGGTCCGGAAAAGAGCAGTCAGGAGGGTCCTTTTTTGGCAGTCCTGCAGCTTAACCAGCTTTCGTCTGTAGTCGGGAAACAGAGCACTGGGGGGTCCAGTCGCGATCTACCTGCAGAATAGTAGGCTATCCGTCTCGCTGGATTCTGTTATGAACGAGATGTTGGGGTGTTTTCGACAGGATAAGGTGTGACGTGACGTCTTCAGTCTACTGAGGCTGGGTTGCAGCAACGTTTGTCATACAAGATGAACTCGTCAGCCCTCCTTGATCAGAGGCCACACTAAGGCCCATTTGAACAATGATCACGGGGCGGAAAGTTGATCCTGGAATGTGCGATTAGACCGTCTTCGTGCATATGCTGAGTTGTGCAGAGCCACTTTTATTATGTAAACCGGATAGTTGCAAGACCACGCGCAATACCCCTAGCCTGTTGATCGGCACATCGGTCAGCCCGTAACAGTCCTGTCTGCTGCAGGCGTGCTGAGCCACATCTTGATCGGGCTTACGCCAGGTCACCCGTACGTCCATTGCCGATGTTAAGGTTAGCGTTGTGAGTGCGGGCAACCCACGTCTGCAGCCGTCGTAAACCCGCCAGAAAACGGACGTCTTACCCATTCCTATTGGGTCTGCAGAGGTTGGTCTGGATTTTTGTTAGATTTATAAATCCCAGTCTCCCGCCGTTAATCAACCTCGTTAATCAACCTCGTTGCTTCCCCCCACGATATTTTTATTCTCGCAAGACGAGAATCTCCCCATCCCGATTTAACGTTGTCACCCTCTGGCCCTAGGTAACAGGGCCTTTACACTCTGCAGCAATGTGCGCCGCATCGTCATCAGCCGCGGCGGCCGCGATCCAGCGGGAGACCACTTGGTTCCAGCCAGCCCAACCTACTGCCGCAATGGGCCCAGGATAACTCAAGTCTTCCCGGCGAGGTCGGTTTAACACATGATCTTCAGCATCAACACCAACAACAGTCACTTCAGTTGTCGGCCGCTGGCCTCCCGGGTACAGACTTTGGGCTTTTTGGCCCAGACTCTGTCCACATAGATCCTAGCCTTCCGTACTCTGAACCGCCACCTTGGGACACTCTGCCATGGACGTTTGCTACCTATGCAACGCCTCCCATCAGTGCTAGTCCCCTCGGCAACCCGATTGATCAGTGTAAGAAGACCAACAATATTCTTCCATATTTGCACCCGATGAGTCAACATCCAGTGTACTGACTACATATATCAGCTTTCCCGCTTGCCTTCCTCGACACTTCACCCCCCGCCTTTTTCGACACCTTCTCCGACACCTTCTCCGACACCTTCCTCCCCGTTCAGCCGGATGCCGTCTCTGAGTCCAGCTCTAGTTCCAATTCCAATCCCAACAGCCCGAACCAGCCTCCACCCCTGGATATGTCAGTGTATACTGCTGCTTCGGGGGCTGAGTCATCTCACCGGTCCTCGCCGAATGACAAGGCTCAGGACCGAGAGGTAGCCACTCCCTACACCGACAAGATCCTTCGTCGTCAGCGAAATACGATTGCTGCTCGCAAGTACAGACAAAAGAAGGTTGATCGCATCGATGAACTTGAATTATTGCTGAAGGATATGACTCGGGAGAGAGACGATTTGCGAATTCGTCTCGCTCGTCAGGAGGCTGAGACCGAAGCGCTCAAGAGTGTTATGGGCAAGGAAACTAAGCAGTAACGCCTCACCGCGCTTCATCTTTGTGACTGGGCTTATAGTGGATGAAAGGGCGCGTTTTGCAGGTCGAATATTGTCGTGGAATAGTCGATAAATGAAACTCTCAATCAGTCACACCGTTTTCTATGAAGCTGTTTGAAATGTTGCACCGTCTATATAACCCTTAGGAACTTGATGTGATGCAACCCAGTTTTTTAGGTACTATCGTAGCCACGGTAGTGCACGCGTGATTCAGTATGGCTCATTCTATACTCATGCACTGAATTGCCAACATCAGCATAGTCACAATCAGGCTTACTTCGCGGCCCTTAGTCGTGATATTATGGTGGACAACGATTATTATCTTTGTTCGAGTCTGCAACAAGCAAGGGTTCTGTCACGTATGGCTCGGTACGGCTCTCCGTTGTATATACTTATATACCACCCCCTAGGTAAACAAAACAGCTTCGCTGTATGATTCGCGACAATAAAATATATCAGTCGTTACTGACATGGGTAGTTAAGACCGTGATGTTGGCGCGCCTAAGAGGTTGAGGAGGGGTTTCGAGGGGAGGGGCAGACCTGCGAAGCGCTCAATTTCGGGATCTCCATCAGCGACTCAGGATAGCGCCAGGCATCCTTTCACGCAAGAATCCCTGCTAGCGCGGATGAATCATCGTGAGCCATGCTTGGCGTCTCATTCGCATCTGACCACTACTAGTCTAAGATTGTGGCTGGTTACGAGCGGAATGCAGACGGAAACTTTGTCTCCCGATAGTCCGTACTGAGGTCACCAATTGGCGAACGGGACGGCAGAGGACCCCGACCATTCATGTTATTGCATTCAAGGCGTTAAGAGTTTTTCTAATGCAGCCTCCACCCCGCTATTGCTGTTAAGAAGGCACAAGCTGCACAATTTGCTTAATGCATCCACTTATTCCCGCCGGCAACAAGCTGATCCGGAGATGTGCATCTCCATATTCTTCTGCCATATTAGGTCGATTTAACTGAAGGCATTGACCACCATCTTGTCCCACCTGTTCTGGGGCTCTAGCTGTTCGACGTCTTCATCCTGGGTGTCTAACAAAAATAGGGCCTTTGTAATGCATCGTATCCAGCTCTTTACCTCTTAACGTCACCCTTAAGCAAACATGCCATACAATCGCTCTTGACCTTGGTTTGACTCACGTTTATATGTCAGAAAGCATGGCCAGTTTTCCATCGGTCAGGTTAAAAGCTTTCTTTGCAACAAAGAGTCTCACGCCGTGTTGAGCTAATTATAACATCATGATATTATACGCATCACCTAATGACCTTGTATGAAGTCAGGCGACGCTTCGGAACGGGATGTGGGCATAACTTCCTCATGTCTCCAGTACTAGTATCTGTTTAGACCCCAGTGTCGACAGGCGGAGTCAAGTGTTTCTCGCTTGGAACTCCATATATTTGCGATCCTGGCAAATAAAACCAAAGGAAGTAGCCTTGAGAGCTTAGAAGTGATAAATTTCTACAGTCGCGAGAGTCATAATACTTCCTACGTAGCATTGAAGAGTCACGCACGACCTTGGTGTTTACAGTATAAGCTAGGCTAAAAAGCTTCTCTATATACAATCTTGTTGTGAGCGAGGTCATATTAGTACAAAGAAGTTTATTCGCATAGTTTTATCTGAGAAAAGGACAAATTACGAAATATTCTTATTCCATTCCTTTTGTTTCTACGTAGTACAGAATGCAATAGGGCATTAACAACTAAAAGGAACTCAAACTGATGAAAAAACTGGTATTCTGTACGTTCAGTCATGGGAACTTCAGCATGCCGGTGTCACCGGCGCCGAAGTAAAATACGTCTTGTAGTAAACGTTGTTGCCAATATGCTTGGCCACACTGGGAGGGGGATTGAGCGGACCGCCCTGCTGGTTGGCATTGGGGAACAGAATGCTAGGGCTGTTGGGAGAGAGAACGCTGGTTGGGCAGCCAAGAACGGTGTTGCCAAAGTAGGGGTCAAGCTTGGAAATAGCCCAAGTAGTCGCAGCAGCCACCTCCTCCGTAGTCCCGGCGACGAAGAGTGGCACCAGTGAATTGATACCCTGGTAGACGTCACACAGTAGAGTCGTGGCATTCAAATTTCCTGTCCCGAGCTGCGCAACAGCCGGAGTAACAGGGTTGCGGAGGTAGACGAGGAGACCCTCCAGCACGGTCTGAACTGCAGTGTACGGCGTTGCACGACGGTACCAGTTGGCGGGCCATGTTTCGGGTACGTACTGAAATTCCCCTGTCACAGAGTCGTACTTGGCCCCGATGATAGATGAGATGGACTCATAATTGGCAACACCTCCGAGTCCGTAGGTGCCGTTGCTGAAGAACTTAGACGCCAGATGTTAGTAGCTGATGGAATTCAAAGAGAAGGAAGCAACTTACGTTGGGGTAGAAGGCAAATGCGCCAAGAGAGACGATCAAGGGGAAGGGGAAGTAGTAGAGGTAAGGATTGTTCTTCTGAGAGAACATGGATAGTTGTTGGTATTGTGTACCCATGTTGGTCAGATCAAACTGCTTCGTTCCGCTCTTTGCTACGATGTCAACATTCTGCTTGAACAGGCGGGATGAGAGATGGTGAGCATCGCCACATCCGTTGTAGAAGTCTTCTCGATTAGGTGAGATGTCGGCCTAAGAGGAGAGTTAGACAAATTTCACGAGGCCTGGTTCAACTCGTAGTCTCACCTCGACTGTTGAGTGCCGGTTCAACCCGCCAACATTCCCTGGGCCAGATCCCAAGTAGAAAGACTCAGTTGCGATATCTCCGTCCGTGAGGACAGCAAAAACGCCGAGGATAGTTGACAAATCAGGACCCATGTTAAACCCGCGAGCAGTGGCTTCAATTACTTGGCCCAGGTTGACGTGACCATCACGAGGCAGGTAGCCGTGATTGGCAAGCAGATTCAAGCCCGGGCAGGGTCCTCTGCTGTCATTGGGGCCAGGTGCAATGAAGTCGTAGCCTGGTTCCGGACGCTTGTTTGCGGGGTTCAATGCCCCTTGTGCCACAGCCCCGAGAAGTCCAGTAATTGTGTTGGTGAGTGAGCCGATAATTCCACCAAGGATCTGTGGCTCGGGATTGGCTTCAGGTTCTGCTTTGCGCTTGATCAAATTCTCGAGATCTTGCTTTGTTGCCATAGACGGGAATGCAGCTGCTGAGGCGGCCAGCGAGGCTAGTAATGTACGTCGACACTTCATTGCAACTATGCAGTAGTAAAAAATAGTGTTAAATGAAGTGTAGAAAAGATGCAAGCCAAAAAGCCAGTTAGGGGATCTCTGGCTGATGATAAAGGCATGAAGTGAGGAGAAGACGTTGACTTTTATAAGCGCTCCATGTGAATGACACAGTCCGTTTGACTAGATTCAACAAAGACAATTCTCAGAATGATGACATAGCTATAAAACAAACATCCACAACAGTGCGTCGACGCCCTTTTCACAGGGAATCTCCAACAGTGGTAGTGACATAGAAACGGCTATACGGAAAGATTTGATCCCGAATGTAGTGTATCGGTCCGCGGGAATGGCGTCGTCAACGGCGCTGAAGTGTAGCCACTAGACACTATAGCACCTATTGAGCTTCCACTTTCCCCGGATATGTACTCCGCAAGAACATTTCTGGGGATCCTAAGGGCATGACCAAAGTGCATGGCCGTGTACCAAAAACGCTTCTAAACTACCGATATGCTATTTGTGTCCGCCACGCACGCAGCATCCACGCAGTGGCTGCCCAATATTGGCATTCCTTCAGTTAGTGATGTCAGAAAAGGAAGTAGTGTTCAGACCATCGCGCGGGACGAAGCACTTCCGTCGGCAACGCTAATGGTA
>NW_026849266.1:0-27081 GCF_030867785.1 Colletotrichum acutatum | reverse complement strand
ACGTTAAATAAAGAACTACTATATTACCCATTACTACACATAGGACTCGGATTATAAAGGGCGTCTTAGATAGACCTAAAGGGGAAGGGAATATACAATCTAAAGCTTCAGAACGTCGCTTATATCGAGGGCTTCTATATAAACATAGTCTTAAAAGACTCTTCTAAATAAAAGCGCACTCTAGTACTATAGTCTAGATTATACTTTACGGCAAAGAACGCTTCATAAAAACACCGTTAAAAAGCAATTAATCTAAAAAAACAACCTAGTCTTCTTTAAATACAAGCTCCTTCAATCCTACCCTTCTACCGCAGCCCTCAACCGTGTCCTCAAGAGCCCAGCTAGTATTATACTACTAGTCAGCCATAAAAAGTTCTACCGCTCGTACCAACATACTCATAAGAGATCTAATAGTACGCTTCTATAGCACCTCAGAACCGGTCATTTAGGACCTAATACCCTTTATTAACTTCTATATAAGACTCGTAAAGTACGTATTAAGCCTCCAACACAAGTTAAATACAAAGCTTATATAATATCCGAAACTAAATCAGTAATCTCAAAAGGACCGCCCTCAAAACGCGCCTCACGGCCATAGTACCGAGTATACTAAGATCTCTTCCACTTCGAGCCCTCTCTAAATAGACGACAATACATACTTATAGCCTCCAACGAATACAGTAAATAGCTCAGGGGGTTCCCTTTAAAGAACAAGACCGAAAAAAAAGTACTTTACGTACTCTAAAGCCTCGAAGTAGCGATCCGTCATTAAAAAAGAACTCCAATCTACTTCTTCCAGAGCAACAACGAAACCGCAATCCTCACAATAAACATTAAACGCGCTTACAAAACGTAGTATAATAAGCTAAGAATTAAAATAGAACTTCTACCTCCATATACAAAGGAACCCGTAGGCAATACAAAGAGAGCAGGTTAACTCGCAATCACTAAAACTCATAAAATACGCCTTTCTACAAACCTCCCTAAAAAGCTCTAGGACGAAGCGGTATTAGTAACGATATTTATCTATAATATTACCCCACAAGAGGCCAACGATAGAAACTCGCCTATTACAATAGAAATTAACTAGCAGAAGCGATATTAGCGCTAATAATAAACGGGTCACTAAGTACGGGATTCTAAACCAGTAACCCCGCATCTTAATAGTCTATACGTATATAGCTACCGGGCATATCCTCTTCACAAGGATCGTAAGAGGGGTATACGACAAAAGGAATATAAAGTGCTTCCCCATAAATACATTAAATACCTAGTTAGATATATGCCAGAAACGCACAACTTATACAAGATCTAGGTACCCGCGCTCAAGCAGGTATTCGTTACGAAAAATATTAAGTTTAACAAAAAAGTTTTTTATAATCCCGCATACGAAGAGCAAGCTATCGTAAGCGAACAAGTAAATCTAATAATCTTAAAAATATAAAAACTCTTTAACGTTAACGACGAAATAATTCGAGTACTCGGAGAAGTAGATCTAGACTTCGGAAATACTAATACTTAGGACGACTCTATAGTCGAGGATAGTATTACTATTAGATTTTCAACTATTTAGGACGCTAAATAACCGACAGACGTACTCCAGGGTACAGATAATAATACTAGCGAGGCTAACCTAGTCTTACCGGCACTACTAACCCCTAAAATAACCCCCTTACACAAGCTCGGGGGTAGGGGTAAAGAAGGGGGTACAGTAACCAGGTCATAAACGGCTCTACGCAGTTTATAGTCCTCCCTACGAGCGCTTATATATATTACGGAGGTTTTTAAGCCCTTAATTCTTAACGGCTCTTAGCAAGAAGCTAAAGTACGCAGTAAACGAAGTACCGATTATAAGGATACGATTCCTAATACTAAAGTCGATATTAATAAAGAACCTTCATAACAAACCTCTATTACTATACAAGAACAGAGCTCATATAAACAGCCTTAGCAAAAGCTAAATAAGGTTCATACGGGTCCTAGACACTTAAACAGAGCCCGTAGACCTCTATAACGCTTTAATAATAATATCTTTACAACGCTCTTATATTTAAATATAGAAAACGGCGATTACTATAAGCGCTATTAGGACTGCTTTTTCTCTACTTTTATACCTAATTAATAAAAAGTAATAAAGGAAAGTAGTATAGGATATATAATACTTCATTAAATATTAAAAGGAGTAGTTTACAGGACCTACCTAGAGCGCCCCAGTATAGTATATAAGCTATAACCTAATAAAGTTAACTTCGCGAGCCCACTAAAAAAGTTTAGCAATATTAAATATCTCCCATAACAATTATAAAAGCTACTTAGGGAAGCCATAAATACGGAAATAAAAAAGCTAAAGGATATTAATATATAAAAAGAGGTTAACCGTAATCCTAAACAAGGGATCCCACTTCTATTAAAGTAAGTATATATTTACAAGCACAATACTAATAACAAGGTCTACGAAGTAAAAGCACGTATATATATAAAGGGAAATATATAACCGCTTAACCCCTTATAAAATACGTACACTTCAACGCTCGCTACAAAGGCCTTCAGGCTTATAATAATAATAGCTACTTAATTCGACCTCGAGGCTAATTAATATAACGCCATTAACGCATTCCTCAACGCGCCTATCAAGAGCGACAAGCCAGTAATCGTAGAACTACCTAAAGGATACAAAGTCACTAGGAAAATAAAAAGACTCCAACGCGCTCTATATAAGCTCCAAGACTTACCAATTTTATAGTTCTAGACCTTTACATTTATACTTCGTAGTATAGATATAATATATAGCCACGAGGAGATCTATATCTACTAAACAGCAGACCAGAAGGTAATACTAATATTCTACATCAACGACTTCATAATCCTCTACTATAGAGACGACTAAAAGGCCGCTCAGGAGGTCGTAAACGGGATCAAAAAATACATTAACCTCAAAAAGAATAGACCAATTAACTACTTCTTCAGAGTATAGATTTTATAAGACCGCACTACCTATAAGGTTTACCTAGCTCACGACGTATACATCAAACGCGTTACTAAGCGCTTCGACCTTATAAATATAATAAATCCAGCCACCCCTCTACTATAACAAAAGTTCAAACTAAACGAGGGGCAGGCCACAAAAAAAAAAATAAAGAGCTTCTAAAAAAAGGTCGGAAATATACTCTATACAGCTATTATAATTAAACTAGACGTCGCTTTTACTTACTCACAATTATCACGGTTCCTAACCAACCTAAGCGCAATCCATACTAAGGCTATTAATTAATGTATTCAATATCTATATATAACAAAATATCTCGCGCTCTTATACAGCAGCGTACTAAATACGCAATTATTACTTCTAGCTAGGGATGCCAGCTTCGTAAATAACGAGGTAATATAAAGATTATCCTAAGGATATATAATATTCCTTTTTAGCAGCCCAATTCAATAAAAATCTATACACTAAGCGACAGTTATAACGTTAACTACCAAAGCTAAGCTTCTCTACCTTAAAGAAACCGTAAAAGAAACTATAGCTCTAAAGCGCCTTTTTAAAAATATTACCCTTAACCTAAAAGAAATATAGTTAGTTAAATACAATAATTAGCAAACGATTCGACTCGTCATAAGAGAAGGGAAGAGAATAACTACACGGCTTCGTTATATCAATATATAGAATATATAGCTCAGATAAAAGCACGCCAAAAGCAGCTTCGAGGTTACGTATATATTAATAAAAGATATACCAGTAAATAGACTTACTAAAAACCTTTTACAAACTAAGTTCGAACACTTCTATACACTCCTTAACCTCTACGATATACAAAAAATCATTATAAATAACTAAAGTAATTAAAAGTAATCAATTTAGGCCACGCCTAAAAAAACTCAGTACCCGAAGGCAAACCACAGACAGAACCTAAAGTACGGCCCGGAAGCCCAAAACAAAATAAACAAAACTTTTCCTAGCCCGAAGGCCCAAACTCCTAAAACAACCTTACCCCGTAAAGCATACACATACAGAAATAGGACTCGGGCTTACGCCCACTAATTAAACTCCTAGTCTAAGAAGAACGAAACCGCCAGAACTATAGCATCAGTAGCGAAGAGACCGGTCACGCGCACTAAGAACCGCGCCTTATACACCTCGAAATCTACAAAACTAGCAGTAGCGGGAGCAACGGGGGGAGCCGGGAATAAAACGACTATTAAATTAACGACCTAGGGTATAAGAGCGGGGGGGGCGACAGGAGGTTAATTATAAACGACTACGATAAACACAATAAATAACACCGGCGTACTTAAAAGAGGGGTCGGGGGGCGCGGGGAGAAGAAGTCGTTTACCTAAAAGCGGATATAGTCCTCGTATTTTTTAATATTATCGTCTATTTAGTAAACGATATTATAAAGCTTAGCGATTTCTTACCGAAATTATAGTTAAGAGTACGCTTCTTAACAATAAAAAACGACAATATATTTATAAAGGGGGGAGCACTACCCACGATCGCCTCGGTAAGAACCTAGGCCATTAGCCATAAGATAATTAGCATATCGACATAAGCTTTAACTAAACGGCCGTTAAAATAGCATATACACCGGCTACTACTTCCCATAAAACAACGACTACTATCCTCACGGTTAATATACTAGAGGGCTACCCAAAGGCAGGGCATATACTAAATATCCTACTCCTCGGGAGCCTCGCCCTTAAGCTTCTTAAGGACTAAATATACGTTAAATAGGTCCTTATAAACAAAAAGAACTATACTTACTGCAGAGGGTACCTTTACCTCTCGGCGTTCTCTTTTTCTTATCCTTTTTCTACTTCTTAGCGCCCTTTTTATTAACAGAAGCGGCCGCGAGCTTACGCTTTTTAAAATCTAAATAATATTAAATACAAATACTTAAGAAAACAGTATACGATATACCCTTCTTAGAGAGCAGGTCGTCCGCATCCTCATCTTTATCGTCGTCCTCCTCCTCCTTAAACTCCTCCTCGCTCTCAGACTCCAAAATAAAAGGAAATAAAAGCTCATTACTAAAGCTCTTATAACCGCCTATATCCTTATCATAGCCCACGTCCTTACTACCGAGGAGAGCCTCGAACTCCTTAGAGTTCTCGGCATCTCCAGCAGTAGCCTCAACGTCCTCCTAGCTAAGGAAAGAGAGCTTAGTAACAGGGCCCTAGTACATAAAAAAGATAGGTCGGCGGGGGCGGAAAAAGGACTTAACTACGAGGGCCTCGTCGCTATCGTTATCTAACTAAACTTTTAACAAACCGCACAATACATATATAGGATATATCATAAAAATTACGCAAAACTTATTAATAACTATAAATATATCGAATATTTATATTTAAAATAAAATCAGTAAAGGATTTAATAGCGCTAGTGTGCGTACGTAGCAGGTAAAGGTACGTACAACGATTATAAAAAGTTAAAAAGAAGAAGAAAAACAATAGCGAAGCGAGGCCACAAGATTTTAAATATACACAAGGCAAGTAAGTAGCCTCGCCCTTACTAATTTACACACTAGAAGTAATAGACTACGCGCTATTCCTAGTTAAGATTCCATTTACTTTAAATAAAGGGGATATTAATAACAAACGCGCTCCAAAAGACGCGTATCCCTTACACTTATTTTTCCTTTATTTATACTCAACTAAATCGGGCCTTTATAAAGCTATTCAGAGGTCCTATCTTAGGCATAATAGCTCCCTTATAATAGCAATTAGGGGGTATATCACGTAACAAGGATAAGGACCGCAATCCACAAAGTGCCTATTACGTACTATATCACGTATATCTCACTTACATCCTGCATATAGACCTTTCTCTTTTATCTATTTCTACTTTAATAAGTTAGGCCACTTTACCATACTCCGTATACCCATTGCTGTGTGCCATAACTCGTAACATCTTATCTCGCTCTGGGGTTACCGACCCCGCAGCCGATCTTATGCGGGATCTTGGAGTCCCGTGTTCACTTCATCTGTGGCATTGGGAACCTGTTCACGCCATGTAATCTCATCTCAACAACCCAAAATCGTCGCCAAAATGTATACTGTCAATGTAGGAGACGGGCTAGACAGCCTAGACACACCTTCCATGATCGTGGATCTCGACCTCATGGAAGCAAACATCAGGAAGCTATTCGACAGCCTACTTCCCACTGGAGTCAACATCCGCCCTCACCTCAAGACAACGAAGAGTGCAGTTCTTGCCGGCAAGCTTGTTGCCGCCGGTGCCAAAGGCTGCTGTGTGGCCAAGGTATCAGAAGCAGAAGCCATCACGGCGGCGGGCTTCGACGACATCCTC
This sequence comes from Colletotrichum acutatum, assembly GCF_030867785.1. Taxonomy (NCBI): domain Eukaryota; kingdom Fungi; phylum Ascomycota; class Sordariomycetes; order Glomerellales; family Glomerellaceae; genus Colletotrichum; species Colletotrichum acutatum. The sequence goes on along the minus strand of NW_026849266.1, from coordinate 20,773 downwards.
ATTACGTGCGAAATCATCGGCAAACCGAAAGTGAAGCGTCTTGTTGAACTCTTCAAGAAGAACAAGAAGATTAGAGTCGTCATCGATAGCGAAGTTGGGGCAACGGCAATCAACGACGCGTTGGAGGAGGCCGGTGTCGAGGAGCCTATTCTCACACTGATTGACTTGGATGTTGGACTGCATCGGACTGGCGTGGCCGCAGGCGAGCCTGCCTTGGCTCTGGCGAGACACATTGAAAATCTCAAGCATCTCAACCTGATTGGTGTGCAGGGATACGAGGGCCACCTGCAGCACCTCCACGACCGGGAGGACCGAAAGAGGCAGTGCCTCGAGTCCATGAAGACGCTGACCGAGACGGCAGAAGCGCTTCGGAAAGCAGGTTTCGGCATCGAGGTGGTCACGACCGGCGGCACAGGCACCGCTGAATTCTGCGTTACGGTTCCAGGAGTCACGGAGTTGCAGCCGGGATCCTTCATCTTCATGGATACGGACTACCGCAATGCCGTCGGCTCGTTCTACTCCAACAGCTTGACGCTGTTAGCGACCGTTGTCAGCAAGCAGAGCGAGCGGCAAGTGACGATTGACACGGGGCTAAAGTCGTTGACGACGGATAGCGGACTTGCTGAATGCAAAGACCGGCGCTATGCTCACGCCAACCTGGGAGACGAGCATGGTTCGCTTAGTTGGGAGGAGGGAACTCCCGCCTTGGCGGTGGGAGATCGGGTTGAAATGGTTCCTAGTCACATTGATCCAACGATTAACCTTCACGACTGGTATTACGCCCATCGTAATGGTGTTATCGAAGAAATCTGGTCGGTTGACTCTAGAGGGAAGGTGCAATAGTTTGCGGTCAGCTTCACGCCTCGATCAGCGCCTTGAACTAGGTACGTCCGAATGGTGCAAACCATAGTGGGTTTGGGGTATTATGAACATGTACATAGGATATGAGATTTGATACGTAATGTCCTTGGAAAAATGAACTGAACCATATCAGGTTGAGTATACGTCTAGGCCTTGCATCTAAATCTTTGCTTTCGAGTGACTCCTTTCTTTCAAGTTCCTCTCAGCGGGCAAAACCATGTTCACATGAGTACTCAGAGCGACAACATCTCCACCCTGATCTAGAACAATAACCTCGAGATCTAGTCTGCCATTCCGGATAACCTTTGCCATTGTCCGAAGGAAGAGCCACTCGGCCCCTTCTTCCGGCAAAGCCTTCTTCACGTCCAAATTCAGAGCAAGGGTAGGGTACCAAAACATCTCATTCGACCGAAAAGGTGTCTGTTCCTCGTCGCGTTTCGGTCTCCATGCCTCTATTACTGTCGGATACGCGTCCACGACATAGCCGAGCGATGCATTCGTAAACCTCTGGCCGTCTTTCAGCCGCAACCAGAGATCTACGATTCCACGGCGTGAGTCCTCACGCGGAACGTAGTACTCGAGGTTGTTGTGAGCGCGGGCGTAGGACGTCGCGCGAGCATTCAGCTTTAGCTTGCGCACCCAGTGGGGGTCCTTATCCTGACCGAGGAGGGAGAAATTGGCGGTCTTGGCTGGCGGAGTCATCGCCCAGCCGCTCTCCAGTGTCAGGCCCTTCTCGACAGTCAAGCGCGTATTGATCAAGTAGGCGACGACTTCTTTTCTGGAAGACGGCGTAAACCAGGGAGCTGATGATTGGAGATCATGTTGATAGAGGGAGACGTGCAACGTTGAAAGATTGCGGCCGAGCTTGACTTCATCGACGATGAGAATTGCAGGACCAATCTCCGTGCGATTGACGTACTCGAAATGCGCCGAGATTGAGTCGGGTTGTCCGCGTGCTGTGAGATGCTGCGATGCCGCACGGAGAATCACCGATGCGACGTAACCGCCATTCGGAACTGCGCGCTGTCAATGATGAGCTCAATTGGGCGTAGGGAAAAATCAACTGACCTGAGCCGGTGCACCAGCTGGGAACTAAGTTTGCTCCGTACACATTGGGCCCGAGTTTTGTTATTGTCGTAGCACTTGAGAATGTTACAGGCTCCTCAGACGCCATGATATCGACAGGATTCAGCTGGTTTCAAGGGTCAAAGTCTCGTCCTCTTCTCCAAGAGGCTCAATTGTAGGGATGCTGATTGGCCTTTGCAACGCCACTGGCCAGTAATTCGATAAGGCCGTTCAACAGATGCAGGAGATAACTGTTTCTAGGATCAGTAATACACGAAAAGAACGTGGTTGAAGCTGAACTATCGTCGAGTCGCTGGAATCCGGGGAAGCTCCTGGGGTATCGGCGATGTGGGCCCGGTTCTCGAACGCTTGTTGGCTCTCACTTCGTCCATCTCCAACGTGAAAGGGCGGGCGGAGTTCACACCGATTCCCGTCTCTGAGCGAGCCTCGGCTGTGCACATGTCACCTGACTCAAGACCGCTCATTCTGGTCAACTCTCAGGGAGCTTGGATGTCTGGCCACATCTGAACAGCAACTACTTTTGCCTCGGTAAGTGGACCTGAGTGAGCAGTCAGCGCACGCCGCCAAGCTTATTTTTGAGTACCTAGCGTGAGTGAGATGAGTCTCACTCTCACTCTCAGTGGCTCACACTCATAACTGAAAGCCCCCTAAAAAGCCCACACAGGGCGGCGCCATGAGTCCATGACTGGTGAGATTTGAGGCGCCACACAACGCGCAATGCGATCCTCCCAGGCACGCCAGATTAGAGTGACGGATCCTCCGTGGACTATGCCCAACGTCGGCCGTCGTACGGTATTCAGGCTACTGCTCCGATGCGAGTCCCAACAGTTAGGTTCCTGGGTCCACGGCGCGTCCCAACAACGGCGTGGCCGCGGGACGCCTACCGACTCTCCGGGCCTTTGATAAGATTTTATCGCCGAGATGAGATCAGTCATCAGAAAATGGATCTGACGTTCAAAATATGAAGGCTGACGCTCCCTCCTCGCGAATATGCAGCTGATGCCCGAATCTTTCATTCAAAATTTCTCACCAAAGCTTACATCTGCTCGCTTGTTATCTCACTCTCAGTATTATCCCATTGTCAGTGGTGCACGACCCAAGAAGCCCTCAAAATGGCACCGAAATCAGACCCGTTCCCAGGCTTCACAGCCATCACCGACCAGATTTTCTTTCGCGAGGGTGAACCAGTAACAGAGGGCACGCAAGCACAAGCAGATCACCCGAGGGTCGTTATCATTTACAGCTGGGGCGACGCCATACCGAAACACGTCTCCAAATACGCCGATGGATTCCGCACACTCTTTCCGCACGCAAAACAGATCGCCGTGCTCTCGCCCATCGTCAAAGCCATGAGAGAGGACCTCCAGACCCGCTCCAACAACATGATGCCCATCATCAAAGCCGCCTATCCCTCAGCAACGTCTGGAACACCAGACCCCAACGAAGACGCGGTTCTCATGCATGTCATGTCCAACACGGGCGGCATCAACTACGCCGGAACCCTGCACGCCTATCAAGAGAGATTCGGTCGCCCGATGCCGCATCGCCTCTCTAGCTACGACTCGACGCCCGGCAGCGTGATCATGACCTGGAACAACTTTAAGCGCTGGTCTCTGGCCATGACCCTCGGGACCGCCAGTTGGTTTCCCTGGCCATTTGTCGTGACACAGTGCATCATGGGCGTCTTCCTTCTTCTGAACCACAGCTTCGAGCACCTCACCGGCCGCGAAAGCGCGCCCGTCTTCAGCGTCGCGGCCATTGGCGACACGAAATATGTTTCCAATGGGTCACGCAAGCTGTATCTGTACAGCAAAGAGGATCCGCTCATTGGCTGGGAGGATATTGAGGAGAACATGGCTGAGTCGAAGGGCAAGGGCTACGCCTATGATGCGGTGCGTTTCGAGGGCAGTGGCCATGTTGGGCATATGCGAATGCATCCTGACCAGTACTGGAATGCTATTGCATCGGCTTGGAAAGAAACGTGAGGTTCCTGAAGGGTTTGGAACGAAGGACATCCGGTTGGTACTGGTGTTTAGGCGTGTTGTTCCCTCACGTCATGTCGTCGAACGCACGATGGCTTGGCCACATGCAGGATAAGAGCAGATTTCGTCGTGTATAAAAAGACTCTGCCCAGGCACAGAAAGAATAGACTTATGATAATAATGAGAATAGATCAAGCAATGATGAGCGGTCGCACCGGGTATGACGTCAGTATTTCTTCACGTCATTCTCAACTTCGTTACCAGTGTCGACTTTCAGCTTCTGTTCCTCACATACCCAAGATAGATCTGTAACTGAGTATCACCGCTTACCCTACAGATATATCAATAAACCAGCCCAAAGGAGAATACACGTTTATACATATAGCCATGGGCTCCAAAGTCAGCCTGACGGCATTGGCATCACTGCGCGTCTCCAAGCACTTCATCCCGGCACATGGGCTATTCCCGAACACAAGCATCCAAAACAAACCCCTCTTGATCTATCACTCCGCCTTCTCGTCAGCGAGTGCATCAGCCATCGAATCTCGCCTTACCTCCCTTGGTGTCGTCGAGCCGCAGTGGCGATACACCATGTACAGCACGAGTCACTTCCACAGTACGACACACGAAGTTCTGAGCATTAGCCACGGGCGCGCTAAGCTTTGTTTTGGGGGCGAAGATAATGAAGGCCGGATCGAGCCTCTAGTTGAGAAGGGCGATGTGATCATTGTACCGGCCGGCGTTTCTCACCGCTTGCTGGATGATTTTGGCAGTGGTTTCGAGATGGTTGGAAGCTATCCGAAAGGTTACCGCTGGGATATGTGCTACGGCAAAAGGGGCGAGGAAGGAAAGGTTGATGCCATCGCTGAGATACCGTGGTTTAGTAGAGATCCGATATATGGAGATCATGGGCCGGCAGTAGAGGTTTAATATCTTGTGGCAATTTCACATTTGCAGGATGGCGAATATTAACACTTTTGTTCAACCCTGAATGGTCCCAGCAATTCCCAGAACATGACGCGCAACACAAACTCTTAGTGCTAAACTTGCTGCCGGCAACAGCATCTGAAATATGACAGGTATCACAATAATATGCATTTTAAACAGAGAAGCCTCGTGCCCGAACTCCGCTAAGTATGCAGGATGCAGAAACATTTGACGCCAAAAGATTGCCCATGACCACACCAACAAAGACATTCCGCACCGTCATGGCGTCATGCTCTCATAACACATTACAAGCATTCAAGACGTGACACCAAACAATCATCATGGCCCATAGATATCAGCCCACCATTCCATGATCGGCCGTATAAGGCGATCTGCTCTCACTTGCGTATTGCAGACCAAACACCAACAAGGCCAGCGACCGGCCACGTGATCGCCAGCCTGTCTTTCAACGACTTTCTCCTCCGTTCCTTGCTCACATCAACCGTAATCTTGTCATAAACCGTCGGTAAACTCGTCGCGCTGTACCGATCTCGCAATTCTGTGTACCACTCCTTGTTGTACACGTCCCAGAATTGCGACTCGGTGTAGTACGCGTGAGAGTACAACACCTTGCGCCCGCCTAGCTCCATGACCTTCGCTTCGAGATCTCGGTTCTGACGGACGAACCGATCAATTTTCTTCGACGACGCTCCCCACACACCCACATTGAGCATCGGTTGCGGCGTCTCTCCTCCGGGCTCCATCGTGTAGGGGTGGAAGCCGACGGTCTCAGTGGCACGGAGGGGACACAGCCAGAGCGGCCATATTTCGAGGTTGTCTGCCACGTAGTCAATGAATTCTTGGACTGTGGTGTATGGCAGCGAGAGGTCGTGAACCGTATATTTAAATGTCATTCGGCTATTGCCGCTTAGGCCGGCTCTGTATAGCGTCCTCGTGTCCATGAGTCGATTCAGAGCCCGGCGAGTAAGTCGATTGAATGGGACAAATCCAAAGTATTTGAAGGCTAGCTCGCCCATCCAGAATGCACCTCTATCGTATCGAAAGAGATAATCCTGCAATGGCACATAATCTGGCGTCGGTGTGCCATTTGCGATTCTTTTTCGTGCATGCAGGTAGAACCAAGGGTCCTTGGATTTGCTGAATGTCTGGGGCTGGCATTTGTCGGGCAGATCATCCGTCATATGACCCGTAACAACAGCGGCGCTCGTCCTCGAAAAGACTAGCCCTTCGACGTAGTCATTATGCGCCAGATTCGTCTCCCGTTGTATCGCAGCAACGGCTTCCGGAATTGTCGAGTACGAGTGATAGCTGAGCTTGACAAATTGCTTGGCCTTTAGCAACCGCAGCTCCAGTTTTGTGACGATACCAAGGGTCCCCAGGGCCCCTGCCGCACCCTTGAAGAGATCTGGATTCTCAGTCTGGGAGGCATTGACGACCTCCCCATTCGCGAGGATCATCTCTACAGACTGCACGGTCTGGTCAAAATACCCGTAGCGGAAGGAGCTGCTCTCTCCGGCTGACCCGGCGAAGCCGCCGCCGACAGTGATGCCTGGGAACTCCATCACGACAGGCGGGACAAATCCGCACCGGTAAGTGGCCCCAACGAGCTGGTCCATGGGGACATTGGGCTCGACTACAGCGACGGCGGCCGTGGTGTCGATGTGTAGAACATGATGCAGCTCGCTGATGTCGACGACGCGCTGTCGATGGGCGGGCCGGGTGCTGCTTGTGGAACCGTGGAAGATTCGGAAAGGTTCCCGGCGCGAGTGGAAGTCCTTTACGACTTCAGCGATGCGCTTGACCGCTGCGTTGTGGTCTTCCATTGGTTTTGTGGTCCGGAGCTGACAGCTAGAAAAGCTGCAGAACGGAAACTCTGCTGAAGACAAACCTCGAAGCTGCGATCCGACGACAGCTTGGAGATCTGGGGTTCCGGAGAACGGAAAGTCAATTGTCAAGATGTCATTGAGAACGGACGGATGCAACGCTGTGTGGCTAAGGCAAGTTGTAACGGGGATTGTCAGAAGTTGGCTTGACCCATTCCGGGCAGCTGGACACGCCGTCATTGGGCCTTTACCACCATGCATTGACGATGACTAAGACAGGGATTTCTCTATTTTGAGCGCTAGGATCCGTGACTGACTGACAATCTTAACCCTGCATGATGTTGTAGATTGGACTGAGATCACCAACTCCTTTTGTGGATTATTGCTGATATCTGTCGTCATTGAAGCTAACCTGTAGTCTCTATATTTCGTGCCCATATCGCGAGCCTCCTTTTCCCACAACGAATAAATCACTTGCCCTCGGTGTCTTTCTGTTCGTCACCCTCACCAGGAATCTTCTTTAGTCCGACACCAGCAACGCCAATGACACTCGCCGCGGCCATGACAGCAGCAACTATGAATGTTCTTGTGATGGCATGATTATATACCTGCAGCAGTGTGCCATACTGGTCTGGCGATACCAAGTCTCTAAGCTGGGTTGCACCCGAGTTTCTAATTGCTTGGGGATCGACCCCTGGGACATTGGAGGTGATTCCCGACGTTAATGTGCTTGCGAACACGGCCTGGGCAACTGTGATGGCAGTAGTAGTACCGAAGCACTGGAAGAACAGTACGACTGCCACTCCTATCGCAACGTCGGCTTCTTCCAGGATGCTCTGGACAGCGACCGCTGCTTGCTGTGTCGATGCTCCAATGCCAAGCCCGGCGATGACTTGAAAGGGAATCCAGAGGTTCGCACCTGAAGAGACCTGGAGCGTCGAAAGAAGACCGGCGCCAACAGAGACGAGAACAGTACCGGCGAGCATGAAAGGTTGGTAGTAACCCGTTTTGGTGACACCCCAGCCGCTGAGGAAAATGGTGAGGATGAATGCTAGACATAGGGCCAGGTATCGAACACCAGACTCCTCGGGAGTAGCACCCTGGATTGCTTGGAACCAGAGAGGCACCTATAAGAGATGTTAGCTAGTGTTTCTTTGCTGAACAGGATCGCAAGAAAATCGGCCATCATACGTAGTAAACGAGGGTAAAGAAGGCACTGTCCAAGCAAAAACCGAAGAAGGCCCCAAAGATAACCACACGCATCTTAGCTAGGCGCGGCGGCACCAGCGCCTTTTCGCCCATCCACCACTGTTCGGTCACGAAGCCGATGACGAGAACGCCGGCGACGACAAAGCACGCAATGATTCGTTTGTCATCCCACGTGAAAAGCGCGCCTCCGAATTGGAGGGCCAGGAGGAATGAGGTGATCCCTGGCAGTAAGAGGAGCATGCCAAGATAATCCAAGCCCCGGATTTTCTGCAGCCAAGGCCGCCGCTGCTCCTCGGTTGGTGGGGACGACTTGACCAGAAACAACGTCGCGAGAGCAGGTGGTGCGGCGATTGGAAGGTTGATGTAGAAACACCTGATAACGATTTGATATGAGTAAGGTGAATGTTGCACGGCGAGCAGATTCGAGCAACAGGATACCACTTACCATCTCCACGTGAGGTAGCTGTTCGTGATAACGCCGCCGACTACCGGCCCGAGAACAGCGGCGACACCATAAACCATCCCTATGGCACCTACATACGTCGGTAGGTATTTTGCAGGAAGGGCTGCTGAGATGAGTACTAAACAGCCGCTTTGAAGGCCAGATGCACCGAGGCCGGCGACGGCGCGTCCAACGATGAAGACTGCTGAGCTCGGGCTCACTGCGCAGATGAGGGACCCAATCTCGAAGATGGCGAGAGAGATCACGAAAATGATCTTGACATTGAACTGGTTGTACAGACGTCCGAAGATGAGTTGGAATGCGCAAAGAGTCATTTGGTATGCTGAGCCATACCACTATAAGCTCATTAGCCGCAGTTTGCTGAATTGAAGTCAGTCCACGGAATAAAATGCCACTTACACCAACGTCTGTGAGAGATCCAAACTCATCGGTAATGCGCGGAATGGCTGTCGCAATGATGCCTTCATCGAGGAAAGTACACAAAACACCAAGTGCAATCGCCAGCCAAATGACGAATATCTTCCATCCCGGAAGGCTCTCACTTTCCTTGGTGTGTGTCTCTTCAGAGTGGGATTCATCCGACTGATTGCTGCTGTCGAGCACATTGCCTTTTTCCTGCTGGGAGTCCTCCATATTCACACCGGTTGTCTCGTGAGCAGGCGTTTGTTCAGGAGCCATCGAGAAAACTACAATTCGAAAGATAGTAGAGGATTCCAGCTTGGGTAGATGCAACGGGACCGCCTGGGCAACCCTTCAGTCGTATCCAATTTTCCAGAGCGGCGACTTCTGAAGTGTCTTGGTTCTATTTCGAGGATAGCACGGCGGAACCTCAGTAGAAGCCTCGCCCCGCTGCACCGGCTGACCGCCATGAGAGGATTCAAGCCTAGACATGGATCCCATCACACTGCCCCCAACCCGCATCCGGAAGGCCAAAACGAACATCATGGGTAGACGTTGTGGATGTCTGAGGGGTAAGACAAAGCTCGACATTTTCCATGTTCGAAAATCCACGATATCGGCCGCCGGGACGACTCCGCCGCTGTCTTATCGCTGACCACCCCTTTCTCAATGGGGCCGAAGGATTCGTGAGTGGGCTGCTAGTCACCAGCCTCCAGGCACCTGCATCAAGACTTGTTCTTTCAAGCATTTTTCGTCATGCAGAGTGAGATCGATTATTGGTTCCCGAGGCACGGGAAGAATCTATGCGAACTGGGAAACCCGGAGACCCGCATACGAACCCATGCAAGGTACAGTATGCAACCACTTTAGAATGCATGCACTACAAAAGAACCGATGGGGGTCAACAGGATTTCCAGCCTTTCCGTGGCGAGGCATCACCGCATCGCTGACGAATGAGTGGGATCACGCACCCACTATTTGGAGTTATGTCGCCAAACCAGTCAGCCTTTTTCTCGATATTACTAGAGACTTTAGCATTTTGAGTCTTGACAGAGACATATGATTCAGTGTAGAGCTTCGAGTACCCAATCGGATCGCATCCAAGTCGATTTCTAACGTCAAAGAAGGCGCTTAGACGTTGTACAAATTCAACTTATCGCACTTCAAGATGAATAGAGACGGTCACATAATGCCGATAAATGCCGCACTCCACCTTCTTTCGGTTTATGAGCAATGACCAAATAATCAAAGGAGGAATGAGAGTCAAAGATGGCTGTTCTAGACTCAAGAGGAGGGGCTGCGGCAACCCCTGTCTTGTGAGAGTCACCCTCTCTCGAGCGACCACAACCTGAGCATCCCCATGAAATGGCGCAGCATCGAAGGATTGACGGTGTGAGAGGTCCCGGAATCTTTTCCTGTTTGGGGAGGTTGTAGAAGACCGGCGACCAGTCTAGAATATCTGATTTGGACAACCCGAAGACTACCTGTTGTAAGTCTTAGTCTAAAGTACTTACCCGAGGAGGCGTCGTCTGGGCTTTTCCGTGTTACGCGCGGTCTGAGTATGGCGACATGGCCGGGAACTATCACGGGAGCCAGCCGATCAGGCCGATAGCTAGTTGTGACGTTGAAGGATTATCTGTGGCCCCATGTCTAACCTTCTCGGACTCGAGACATGCAAAGGTTCCGACTCTAGTCCGATGGAGCGATGGCAGATCCTTCAGTATTATTCATACATGTACAGAGGCAAGTGGTAAGGTCCTGCGTCAATCCAAGGATAATTTCTCAGTATAAGCAACGTATACAAACAACACTGTCCAAGACCTTCCCGTCTTGGCGCCACGCTTCCAGGCTTACATCGTGCATGCATCGCCAGTACCTGCATCGCTGCAACCAAGCCAAATCTTCAATATGTTATCCACAGACGGGAAATGGAAGCTCACGCCTCGACTTCACTCTGTCAAATTTGTGTTCGATGCTCCGACCCCGGCGGATGCAGAAACACCGGACGAGATCTTCTTTGACAATCCATTCCCTGCGGACATCCCGGGCATGCCTAAGCGGTTTATCTTCAAGACACCTACAACTCATCATTATGATCAGGAGGTTATCGGTCTTCAGACATCAACAACGCATGATGGAGACGGCCTCGATAGCAGTGTCCCATATGACGGACAGGCACCTGATGTGCCGGAAAGCAAGCAAGCTCGGACACCATCGAATGATAGTCGATCCAAACTTACGTCTGGTGAATCACAGCCAGAGTTGGTCACCCATCTTCGTGGCCCTACTTGCGACGCACCAGATGATGTGGAGTCCATAGTGTGCTCAGCCTGGGCCTTGATATTGTCTTCCTTCGGCGACAGCGAAGTAGTCAACTTTGATGTGTGCGTCTCGAGCAGTGGCACTCCTCAGTCCGTGAGCAGCGTAACACCGTTTAAAGTGTCTATTGACACCCATATTCCACTTTCAGCATTTCTTCAGCAAGTCAAAGACACATGGCTTATAACTGAAGAAGCCAACCAAAGGCTGGAAGCTTGCCACGAGACTGGAGGTGAACCATTCTCCAAGACCCTTGTCAACTTCACAACTACTGTTCAACATCAGGAACAGCCAGTCAATGCTTCCAATTTCGCCTTACAGCTTCACTGTCTCGTTGAAGGACACGATCTACAGTTATCTGCGACATTCAATGAGCGTTCTATTCCCAAGGCGAGAGTTCGTTTGCTACTGAGTGATCTCGAGCACGTTATTTGGCAGGTGGCCAACTCGATTGGAGAGCACTTCACTCTTGCGGATGTACAGATCATGAGTCCCGCGAGTCAACGACATCTTGTCAAATTGAACAGACCGTAAGTTTCAGTCTCTCCCACAGTCTACAATTGTATTAGTTTCGAGCTTATCTAATTTGAGAAAGACTCCCGATAAGAGAAGAACATCTTGTTCAAGAGTCAATAGCACAACATGCCAGATCAAATCCTCGTGCACAAGCTATCTGCGCTTGGGACGGTGATTTGTCGTATTCTCAGTTGCAACTTTCATCAGAGATCCTAGCGACGCATCTTGCTAGTCTTGGAGTCGGACCCGAAGTGGTGGTACCGATCATCTTCGAGAAGTCCGTCTACAGTATCATCTCCATTCTGGGGGTGGTAATGGCTGGAGGAGCGGTCGTGGCCTTGGATCCCTCGCTTCCTGCAGCTCGAATCAGCATGATCATTAAAGACGTAAATGCCAAGGTCGTTGTGTCGTCCATCGTCAGCAAAAGCAAGATCCCATCACAAATCCAACGGGAGAACCGCATTGTGGTCGACCAATCTTTCTTGGACAGATTGTCGACCGCACGACAATCTTCGTTGAAGCACAACTCATCTTCCCCAAGTAACTCGTTATACCTTGTGTACACGAGCGGCTCTACCGGAAAGCCAAAAGGTGTTGTGGTCACTCATGAGGCCTTTTTTTCCAGCGCCAAGGGCTTCACCAAAGCCATACACCTCGACTCTCTCACCTGCCGGGTCCTGCAGTACTCCTCTTTCTCTTTCGACATTTCCATGCTCGAGATCTTTGCTAGCCTGATGGCGGGATCATGTCTTTGCATTCCGTCAGAGGAAGACAGGATGAACAACCTCGCCAGTTGCATCTCTACCATGAAGGTCAACTGGGCAATGCTGACACCTTCTGTTGCAAGCCTAATAGCTCCGGAGGAAGTCCCAAGCCTTAGGGTTCTATGTCTCGTGGGAGAAGCATTACCGCAGGTTGTCGCTGACACCTGGGCCGACCATGTCAAAACCATCAATGCTTACGGACCGGCAGAGTGCTCCGCTATTACCATCGTCAGTGAGCCGAGGACTAAGGGGGTTAAGAGCATTTCTCTTGGAAAACCTCCCAACTGTGCCGTCTGGATCGTCCGAGAAGACGGCCAGCTTGCTCCATTCGGTACTGTTGGTGAGATCGTGATCGAGGGCCCGCCTGTTGCGCGTGGGTACCTAGATGATGAGGAGAAGACAAGGGCTGTCTTCTTGGATGATCCTGATTTCCTGCGCGGTGTCGTACGACGGCCCATGCGATGTTATCGCACTGGTGATCTCGGAAGGATGAACCATGATGGGACTATCGACTTCCTTGGCAGGAAAGACACCCAGGTCAAGATCCATGGTCAGCGCGTTGAGCTTGGCGAGATTGAGCATCAACTCAGACAATCGTTGAATTCCGAAAAGATAGCCTCATCTCCTGGGACAAATTGGGAATTGATTGTCGAGCTCCTTCGCCCTGTTGGAGGAGAACATAGCATCCTCACGGCATTCATCGCCCCCAAGACAATGTCCGGAACCACTTTTCATGGAGAAGGGCCACTCATTGTTGAAGAATCTCACTCTCTGTGGACGACAATACATCGGAAGTTTCTCACAGCTATCGAAGAACTCGCCAGTGCTCTCCCTGGATACATGATACCAAGGGCAGTTGTACCATGCAGCACATTGCCCCTGTCACCGTCAGGCAAGGTTGACAGGAAGATACTCCGCATATACGGAAACGCATTAAAGTTGAAACATCTGCTGAGATCAGCAAACAACCTGGAAGATCACACCGCGCCTGTTGAGGTCCCTGAGGCACTATCTCCAGATTTTCTCGGTAGCGAAGAGGATTCTTCAGTCGGACAGCACACGTCGATATCCGACACGTACCCCTCAACCGAAGCTTCGATATTGCTATGCGAGCCTTCACAGTCGAGTCTTACACCAACTGAGAAGTCACTACGGCTAGCTTGGTCAGAAGTTTTAGGTCTACCTGAAGACTCAATCCTTCTCGAGGATGACTTCTTCAAGCTTGGCGGAGACTCCATCGGAGCTATCAGGATCGTGGCGGCTTGTCGTAAGCAATCGCTCCAGATAAATGTTGCCAACATCTTCAAGAACTCTGTATTGGGCAAGATGGCTCTCGTGTGTAAGAGTACGACATCTGAGAAGCAGGCTTTGTCTCCTGTCCAGTTCATTCCGTTCCACTTCTTGCGGCGAATGGACACCACAGAGCTACAACGTGAAGCCGCTTTCCAATGTGACGTCGCTGTCCATGAAATCGAAGACTTGTACCCTTGCACGAACATGCAAGAGGGTCTGATGGCTGTCAACCTCACGCGACCAGGTAGTTACACTGGTCGATGGATCCATCCGCTGCCTCGGGACGTCGATCTGTCGCGGTTCAGGAAGTGCTGGGAGGATATCCATGCCGCATCACCGATACTCCGGTCCAGGTTCGCAACGACTTCGACTGCTGGGTCTCTTCAGACTGTTATCAGGGAGAAAGTCCTGTGGCATACACACGACGATCTCGAAGCATACCTCGAGCAAGACGATGCGAACCCTATGTTTCCTGGAGACTCGCTCAATCGTTTTGCTCTGGTCACATCACAGTCTGGCGACGTGACGTTCGTGTGGACCATACATCACATGCTTTATGACGGCTGGTCTCTGGCCATGCTCTGTAACCGTCTTAACGATTCGTACCACGGCCGCACTATCAAGCCAGCAACTGATTACCGCAACTTCATCGAATACACACAGAGGATCACGTCAGAGACATACGCGAATTACTGGACGACAGAGCTACAGGGGGTGAGCTTGTCACACTTCCCAGCCGCTCCTAAGCCTGGCCACCAGTCCTTTGCTCGAGCTGTGGTGCGCGATGAGCTTCATATCAACATCGATCAGTCTTCAGGAATCACTACGTCAACCATCGTTCGAGCAGCATGGAGTCTCATGATTAGCCATTTCTCCAAGTCAAACGACGTGCTCTTCGGCGCAACGGTCTCAGGTAGAAACGCACCATTGAACAACATCGAAAGCGTCGAAGGTCCGACAATAGCCACAGTGCCTGTCAGAGTTCGCCTCGACAAAGGGTCGGATATCCTCGTCTTTCTGCGAAAGATCCAGGACCATGCCATCGCCATGATACCCTATGAACAGTCCGGAATCCAACAGATCAAGTCACTCAACGAAGACACAAAGCGCGCTTGCGAACTTCAGAACCTGCTCGTCATTCAGGCAGGCGGCGGCTGGGATGAGACAGGGCCTGGTCCCCTGGGGAAGCCGATCTATCGCGAGGAGTTTACCACATTCCCCGTGACATGCGAGGCATGGCTTCATTCTGGACGGATCGAGTTTGCGACGCATGTCGATGAAGATGTAACAAGTCGACTCTTCGTAGCTCAAGCCATTGAAACAGTGAAGGTTGTCATGAATCAACTCGCTTGGGCTACATCGCATAACTACAGACCTTCCATGATCGCAGACCTGGCCTTTGACTCAACCTCTACATCTATCCAACAACGAGCTTCTCAACCTCTCGAAGCAAATAAGGTCTCGGCTACGCTTCATCAACTCATCACAACAATGAGTCTGGCACAACCCCAGAGAGAGGCAGTAGTCTCAACAGCCGACTCACTCTCTTACGAAGAGCTCGAACACATGTCCACGGCACTTGCCGTCCAACTTGTCAATAAGGGAGTCTTGAAGGGAGACAAGATCCCACTGTGCTTCGAGAAATCTGTCTGGACTGTCGTTGCAATGCTCGGGGTCTTGAAAGCCGGCGCTTCCTTCGTGCCCTTAGACCCGAGCCAGCCCGTCTCACGTCTACGAAAGGTTGTTACGCAGGTTAAAGCCGAAACAGTTCTCGTGTCTGCATTCCAACACAAGGCAACTGATCTCGGTGCTGTGGCGTCCATGATCGTCAATCGGGATGCTCTTAGCGGGACCTCCAGGCTCCGACATCAATGGCAACCATCAACTCAGGTGACCCACGACAGTCCTGCATACATCATCTTCACTTCTGGTTCGACGGGCGATCCTAAGGGCATCGTCGTCTCCCATGCCGCGTTTGCCTCCAGCGCAACGGCCCACGGTTCCGTCTTCGGTATGAACGATGAGCACCGCGTCCTGCAATTCTCCGCGTACAGTTTCGACGCCAGTCTGTTTGAGATCCTCACGACCCTTATACACGGTGGAACTGTTTGTGTCGCCACTGAGAAGGAGCGCTTCGAAAATCTTGGAGAATTTGCAAGTCGCACGCGCGTCAACCTCGCGCTTCTCACTCCATCGGTGGCTCGCATCATTCGTCCCACAGAAATGCCGTCCTTAAAAACTCTAGTGCTGGGTGGAGAAGCTCCTGATGAGGCTTTGATCAAGAAATGGCTTGATGCTGGTTTGGCCCTCTTCAACGCATACGGCCCGAGTGAGTGCTCCGTCATCGCTGCTTGCTATTCATGTACCTACGATACGGATCCGAAATCCATTGGAAACCCGGTCGGATGCTCTGCGTGGGTCGTTGCCGCAGATGATGACACGGTGCTTGTTCCGAATGGACAGGTTGGCGAGTTGCTTATAGGTGGTCCGACTTTAGCCGATGGCTACTTGAATGACTCTAAGAAGACAACTGCTTCCTTTCTCTCGCGACCACCATGGGTATCTATAGAGGGTCATATGGGTACAAATAGGTTGTACAAGACTGGGGATCTTGTGAAGAGAGCTACCGACGGAACTCTGGTGTACGTGGGACGAAAGGACCTCCAAGTCAAGTTGAACGGCCAGCGAATCGAACTCGGAGATATTGAGTCACACATCGCTGGTTGTTATTCCGTCAAGCGCGGTATTGTTGTTTTTCCCTCGTCGGGACCATTCTCACATCAACTTGTGGCGGTTCTGGAGCTCGAAGAAGAAGAGGGCGACAAACCGTCTGGTCTCCATCAGATCATGACTCGATTTGATATCTTTGCAGAGCAAGTTCGTCAAGAGTTGACTGGCAAACTTCCAAGCATCATGCTTCCGGCACACTTCATTGACGTTGCGACCCTCTCTCGGGAAAGATTTCCACTTTCGACCTCAGGGAAGGTCGACAGGAATAAGGTCACAACATGGGTCCAAAGTCTGTCCGTCAGAGAATCTGAGATCCTGGACACTTCTGCACCGATACCAAGTACAGTGGCAACAATTCAACCTCACGAGCTCCCCGCCTACGAGCTGGCACAGAAAATCACAGATCTGGTATCTCGGAGGTCTCTTTCGACAGAGCCCCGGCTAGACGGCTTCAACGATATTCTGTTACACACCTCAGGTCTAGATTCTCTCAACATGATGTCGCTCATGCACTTCGTTCGCCTGAAGTATAGTGTCAGAGTCAGCATGCAGCTGCTCATGGACGAGCAAACGAGCACCAGGAAGCTGGCAGCTTTCATCACCCATGCTGCTTCCAACAGCCCTGTGCCGTTGACATCTTCCACCATGGCCTCTGAGACTCGGCAGATCGATTTGATGAATGAAATTGATCGTCTAGACGCGGGGCTCCAGGAACTTCCAGGCGTATTGTCTAGAAATGTCCGAGGCAGTCTGGCCAAGAAGACAGACAATCTCAGGGTTTTCCTTACGGGCGCAAGCGGATACCTGGGTACTCAAATACTACGACAACTTCTGGAGCGGCGCGATGTTGCCCATGTCATCACTCTGGTACGCGGAGCGACACCTCAAGCGGCGAAAGATCGTGTGATTGAGACTGCACACAAGGCTCTTTGGTGGACCGAGTTCCACGAGGACAAGCTGGACGTCTGGATGGGGGATCTCGCGAAGAGTATGCTCGGCCTCGGTCAAAAACAATGGGATTTGCTAAACGATGGACATACATTTGACATCATCATTCACAATGGTGCTATTGTTCATTGGAACAAGAGCTATGCTGCCTTGGAGGCGGTCAACATTCATTCAACAGTTAAGCTTCTTGGCATTGCTGTTCAGACTCCTGCTTTGCGATTTGCATACGTGTCTGGTGGACGACAGTGGAAGAGTGCCGAAGAACGGGACGAGGACATCGCCCTAGAGCTTTCGGACTCTATGGGTTACAGCCAGACAAAGTTTGTTGCTGAGGTTCTCGTTAAGAGAGCTGCGGAGCGGTGTCCCGTCTCACAGCGAAATATTGGTGTCTTCAGACCAGGGCTTATCATCGGGACGCCCGCAGAAGGTGTAGCAAATTTGGACGACTACATCTGGAGGCTCACGGCTGCAAACATTGAGATGGGTATCTACAATACGGACGAGGAGCAGGCATGGCTGCATCTCTCCGACGCTGCTACAACTTCAGAAGGTGCCATTCGAACTGCGTTAAATCCGGAATTATCTGTTAGTCCGGTGACCCAGCATGACGAAGGAATGACTTGGGGGACGTTCTGGACTTTGGTCAAGGGAATGGGCTATGACATCCGTCCAGCGCGTGCTGCTAAATGGCTATCAACGGTCAGGAACGATATTTCGCGTCGGAAAGAGGAGCATCCCCTTTGGCCGCTGGCTCACCTGCTCGAAGACGGTAGCATGGAGTGGGAAGAGGTGGCAAAAAGCCACGATATTTGCCCGCTACAGCTCAAGGTAGCTTTGAAGAAGAACGTGGAAGCTCTTGTGAAGGTGGGTTTCTTGCCGGCCGCGCGTCGAGCCCAGGATGTTCAAGTTGTCGGGGGCACGTTTTCTAGGACATGAGTGAGCCGGATACTTTGTTCCTGACTGTAGAATTACGAAATCAGATTCTTTCAGAACAGAGATGCCTAGAGCAATACGCAAGTTGTCATCGCGAGGCATTGTGGTTGCAGCATGAGTCGGCTGCTTGTTGCTCCATGTCTGTAAAGTCTTACTCGAGTTGCATCTTGGCGCGTAATATAGCTACTGAGATGAGGCCCCTGTGCCCGCCCCGGTGACGTAGGTGGTGCACAATCACGAGGCGAGATGATTAGCTTGTCATTCACGCCCTTGTACAGCCCATGGCAGCCTAAAATATTGAGAAAGTTGACAAGTCGTCCATCTCATCTATTTACTTCAGTCTCCAGAAACTTTTGACCTGGATCATCTCAAAATCATAAAATTCCCTAATTCCCTAGGCTCACAACCTTTTCTGCACAATGGATGACCCAGTCACTATCAAGGCACAGTGCATGTGTAAAGCACACACATTCTCCGCTTCACTGCCGAAATCTGCATTGCCGCTCAATGCGTCTTGCTGTCACTGCACGTCTTGTCGCCGACTGACTGGATCTCTTTACAACCCTGCAGTCGCGTGGCCAGACGCCTCTGTAGACCTATCTTCCCTACGCAAGTATCCGTTCTCAAAATACTTTGATGTCTATTCGTGCGGGACTTGCTCGTCACAGCTCTTCGCCCGTGGTCACAATCCCAATATCGCCCCGTACGTAACGACCGGTGCTTTGGAAAACATCCCTGGTCTCGTCAAATATGACAACCACATGTTCATCAACGACACTATCGATGGCGGCCTTGCGCCATGGCTCCCGAAAGAAGAGCATGGAGACCCGGTCCAGCGTTGGAAAGGGCATCGCAACAGCGAAGAGGTTCCATTCGACTGGCCGCTCAGAAAGTCTGTCCCTGCCTCTCGGCTGAATGCCAGTCCTTCTCCGTCGTCAATCATGTTCCACTGCCACTGTGAGGGTGTTCAACTGTCGCTGAGGAGCGCCTTGGACTTGGAGACGGATCCGGCGAAGGAATCGACCTCGACGTGCGTGGATCCCAAGACGCTCAAGTTCAAGGCATGTTGCGATTCGTGCAACTCTTGCCGCCAACACTTCGGCTCAGACATTATCGCCTGGACCTTTGCTCCTCTCACACACATCAACTTCAGCACTGAGCCCGCATCTGTGCCGTCTCAGTTCCCGCAGACAATCGTTGAACTGAAAGAAGCAGTTCTATCCAAGACCAAAGACCCACGCCTCGGAACATTGGCGGTTTACAACAGTTCTCCCGAGGTAGAGCGGTACTCCTGTTCAGTGTGTTCAGCCAGCGTATTCTACGCCGTTGACGACCGTGAAGACATGGTTGACATCGCTGTCGGGTTGTTGGATCATCCGGATGGCGCACGTGCTGAAGGATTGTTGGCTTGGAATTATGGGCTGCTTGGGTGGACAGTGGATACGGCCGGCGGATGGCGGGAAAAACTGGTTGCGAGAACGAAGGACTCCATGAAGGAGTGGGCAAGCTCCTTGAACGAAGATCAGAGCACCAACGACTAGAGAGTAGGTCAGAGGCATCTGGAGGAACTTCAAACCCCTCGATGGCTGAACAGAGAGGAGGCTGATCGAGGCAGCCTGGCCAAAGATCGCGCGATGTGGCGAAAGGCTTCAACAGCAACGCTGCAACGGAGAACGACATCGAATCATCAGCGTCGATGGTTTAGTGGTAAAATTCTCCGTTGCCATCCAGCAGCGTCGGGGAGCCGGGGGTTCGATTCCCCCTCGACGCAATTCCTTTTCTTTTGATGGTAGAAAACGTCGTGGAAAGAGCTCCTGTGCTCGCCAATGTGATAGGCTTGTATTTTGACACTTTATTCATCCAAGTGGCTCTTTATGGTTGTACTGTATGCCTTAGTAACCCATTGATTAATATCTTGCTTACTACCATAAGCGAAAAACAGAAAGCTCTCTACTCGTAATTGCATAATCACTCGGCAATGCCATCGTTGACAACAACAAATTTCCAAGACCTTCCGTACCCAGTAAGGAGTTGTATATAATTCCAATGGGCGACGCAGCAAGCATGACTGAGGTACCGTTGCTGACAGATAACTGTTTCGGTGCCAGCCTCATGAGCCTTAAGCCCTCCATCGACGGCTGCCACCTATGTTTGACCTCATTTGGTTTGTAAAGAGGATGTTCCGCTGGCTTGAGCATGGCTCTGTCGATATCTTCAGGGAATGGCATTGGGTGCCGCATGCCCGTGTCCAACAAAACTTGCAGATTCATAAGCTGCGTGATCGAAGCATTGTAGATGATGAGCTCGGCAGCCTGTTCCGGAGAATTCACCTCGATTGGCCTAGACACCAAAGTCTTGGCCCAAGGCAGTGGAATGTGTTCCGCCCCTTTGTCAAGAGGCATGTCATATTCCCTTGCAGCACCCGAATTGTTGTACTCCCAGCGCCACCTCCAATGATGTAAATCCCTCAGAAGCTGATCAATCTTGGCACGCGCGGCC
>NW_026849265.1:0-27293 GCF_030867785.1 Colletotrichum acutatum | reverse complement strand
AAAATATAATTTCTATACCTTCGTTAAAAAAACGAATAATATATAATAGTTTATAACGAGACGTAACTATTTAAATTTTTGATTTTTTAATTCGACCTAATATCGTGTTAATATATTTTTAAATAAAAATATATTTAACGATTCCCTAACCTAGGAATAGGCGACCTATTTATAAGCCTAAGGGACTAGACCTTTAAGAAGAGGAGCTAATATTATAACCTAATATATATAATAAAGCTAGGGCTTACCCTATAAGACCTACGGCGGCTACTATACTATATATATAGAAATAGCGGACTTAAAATAACTCTTCTCGGGACAGAAAAACTATAAATAAGTTACGTAACTATAATTATATAATAAAATAAAGAACGGACGCCTATAAATAAATAGGATGTATAATTGTAGATAAATAGAACGGATAACCGTTTAATAAATAGTTAAATAATAATAAATAGAGATATTATAAAGGATATATTTAAAAACGAGACTTATATATAATATAGACTTAAACCGGGCTTAAAGATAGATTTCTTATAACTTCTTTAATAATTAACTTAATATTAAATTTTATGATTACTTTTAGCTATCTTTATTAAGAACCTTTTTTAATAAGACTATAATTAATTACCGAAGCCTTATTTATTTTACGATTTATAAATATAGCTTTAGGGAAGCTATTTACGACTACGATACTATTTATTTAGCCTTTATAGCTTTAACTTCTATTAATATACTTATTATAACTAGCTAGCCGTAATAACTTTCCCTTTATTTTATAATAATATTCTTTACTTTTTATCTATTTAGCTTATTTTTTAAGTTAAGTAATATAATTAACATTTTATTATTATTATTTTAAAAGTTTTAAAGTTCTACTAGTATTATTAAAAAAACGTTGTATATTTTATAATACTATTTTAATAAATATATTTATTAGGCCTAAGAGCTAATCCTCTTTATAACCGCTATTTTAATATACTAAAGTATTAGTTCTTTATTTCTAAACTTAAAGTTGTTTATTAATAGGCTAACGACCTATTTTTTATAAAATTCTTTTATTTAATATTTTTTATTATATCCTCTAGTTTAAGCTTTAATAACTTTTTATTATCACTTTTACACTCTTTTTTTTCAAAATAAAAATATAACCTATACGTTTCTATACTCTTTAAACCAATATTTTTAATATTACAAATACATATTCGATATATTTAGGATAATACTTATATATTACTTTTATCAATAATACGTTTATTAAAAAGTATTTACTATTGTTATATATAAACTCTATTTTACGAGCTAAGTAGTTTATTAATTTAATAAGCCTTTAGTATATATTTAAAAATACCTTTTTAAAATTTTATATATCTTCTCTATCTACCTATCTATTTATAAATAATATATAATAGATATTCGGTAACAAATTACCTTTTTTTTATAAATCTTTTTAAAAAAGTTTAATAATAAACTTATCTTTATTACTCATAATACCTTTAAATATTCTAAATTTATATTTTATTCTATTTATAAACATACTTAGCCAGTTATGTTATTATAAAGTCCTTTTTATTAATTAAAATATTGCGAATTTCGTTATTTTATAAATAACACTAGAATACTATTATGCTTTACTTTATTATCCCGAGCGCTTAATAATAGCCTAGTAATAAAGTCTAACTTAATCTTTTTAAAATAGATATATAAATAACAATAGCGAATATAAGTATTTATAGGGCTGATATTTAAAAACTCTATTACTTTTATAAACATCGTAGCTATTTATATAATTTATAACGAATATAAAAAGTAAATAAAATAAATAAGTAAACAAAACATAAAACGGCAGCTATATTATATAAAGAAATAAATATTAATATTCACGTTATTAATTTAATTAAGACTACTTAGAATCTTTATTATCAAAGATTTTCTATTAAATTAATACCTTTATATATTATAATTAGTATTTTATAAACGTTATATCGTTATTAGCCCGTTTCAACCTTTAATTAATAATTATTATTTAAATACTTTTTTTTTTACTTAGGCTATAGCCTCTTTTTATAGCTAAAGGTCCTCTCTTTTTATTATAATAAAACTTCTTTTTTATTAAAAATAGTTTCTTTTTTAGCTCTTTAACGTTAATTAAATAGGTCATTATTTTTTTTAAAGAATTTAGATCTTAAATTTTGATAAAGCGATTTAATTTATAATTTTACGAGCCTTATTAAATAAAAGCTCTATAGTTTTAATAATTAAAGTTAAAGAGCTATTGTAATAACGAGCGATTCGATTTTTAATAAATTATAATTATAAAAACGCCTCGGTTAAGTTATTTAATATCTAAAAAGTCTAACGTATATAATAAGCGAGTAAAACAGATAAGCGAGTGAAATACAGAACCGCAACTACATTATATAAATTAATAAATCTTAACGCCTACTTTATTAATTTAATAAAACTATTTAGAGTCCTCTTTTTTAAACATTTTTTTATTAAATTAATATATTCGCGTATTATAATTAATATTTTTATAGACGCTATATTATCGTTAGCCCGTTTTAATCCTTAGTTAATAACTACTACTCCGGCGCGTTTCCTTTTCTACCTAGGCTATAGCCTCTTTTTATAATTAAAAGTCCTCTCTTTTAGCTATAATAAGACTTCCTCTTTATTAAAAACGGTTTTTTTTAGCTCTTTAGTATTAACTAAATAAGTTATTTTTTTCTTAAAAGATCTAGTTCTCGGATTTTAATAAAGTAATTTAATATATAAACCTACGAGCCCCTTTAAATAGATATTCTATAGCTTCGATAATCGAAGTTAGGGAGCTATTTTAATAACGGGTAATTCTATTCTTAATAAATTATAATTATAAAGACGTTTCGGTTAGGTTATTTAGTATTTAAAAAGTCTATACCGGGGGTATTATTAAAAGGGATTTTAGAAGCGTCGGAATACGTAATTTTACGTTAAGCTTTAAAAGTATACTCTTTATATTTAAAAGTATAAGTCCTGCCCCTTTAAATCCTCCCTAGATATTTTTTTTTATAATTGTTTATATAAAAGCCTTATAAAACGCCGGGAAGAAGTCCTCTTTAATAATATATATATTACCCCGACGCATTTTATCCTCGATTTCTCGACTATATACCTTTTTTAAAGGCCTAAAATATCCGATATTTAAGGGCTAAAGTAAATAAAACGAATAAGCCGGTATATATAGGGTAATAATATTATTCTCTTTATAAAAAAGCTTAAAATCTATAAAGTAATAACTTTTATATCCGTTAATAATAAAGAGGCGATATTAACCCTTTCTACGCAGTTTTATATACTATTTAAAATACCGAGCCTAATCTAGGCCTCTTTTATTTATTATCTATCTATTTTTAAACGTTATAATAACTTAATTATATAAAAGACTAGATTCCGTATACTAAGTAGAAAGGTAATATTAACCTATAACGATAATATACGGCGGGACGCTATAACCCGACGAGCTAATAGCCTAAATAATTATAACCTATTTATAATTACTAAGCTATATTAATTTCGTATTTAAACGCCTTTCAGTACTAATTACGACTATATTAATTAAGATCTAGCCTATTATAAAACTAGTCTCGTTAAAGTTATAAATATTTAAATCTATAATACTATACTTTATAATTATATTTATTATAAACGAAAACTATACGTTTATTACGACTAGATCTTTATATTAAGCCCTTTTATAGTTATATTTATAAAAACGACGCGTTTATAACTATAGCTATCGTTTAATAAAGTTCGAAGCCTATTACTTTTTAATAAAGAGCGCGTTGCGGTTAGTAAATAATCGATTTACTATTTTTTTAATATTATAAAGCTGGGGAGGAAATAATTAAGAATCTAAGTCGAGGATATATTTAACTAGCTTCTCTTTTTTAAAAACTATTAAATTATACGAGTTTAATATAGTATTATATTATAATAGTATTCTTTTTAGTTATTAAGTTAGCGTAACGTAGTTAATTAAATAGATCTTAACTATAGCCCGAGCGCTTAGTTTTAAATAACTTTAAATAGCCTAGAGGGTAAACTAAGTATTAAATTCTTTACTTTAGCGTATTATAATAAATTATAGAAAAAAAGCGCCCGATTATATTAAAATAATATAGTCGCGGTTCTATATTTTACTTACTTATCTATTTTACTCGCTTATTATATACGTTATACTAAGGGTATTATTAAAAGGGATCCGGGAGTCGTTAAAGTATATAACTTTAGATTAAGTTTTAAAAATATACTTTTTAAATATAAAAGTATAAACCTTATCCCTTTAAATCCTAATTAAATATTCTTTTTTATAATTATTAATATAAAAGCTTAATAAAACGTTAAAAAGAAGTCCTTTTTAGATAATATATAAATTATTTTCACTTTAGGGTCTAGCCCGCCTCATTAAGGGCCATCTTTACCTTTATAAATAAGTTAGTATATTAAAAAAAATATCGTATATTACTACGTAATAAACTTTAAAACTAATTATAGCTACCTATAACTATCGATATTAACTAAACTTGAAATACTAATAACCTTACTATAATATATTAATTACTTTCTAAATAACTAAATACTACCCCCTATTTTCTACCCTATTTAATAACCTTAAGATATCCCTTTTAATCTTTTTTAATTTATTTCTATATTACGATTTTAAAGTATTAATAATAATTTAAAGTTAATTAAGTATTTCGAGGCTATATTATATAAGTTAAGTATTAATAATAGTAATACCGATATTAATAGATTTATTTTCAACTTTTAATTTATTAATATCTAATCTATATTCTTTAAAACGGTTTTATTATAGCCCGGGGTCCTTTAATATAATATTTATAAAATCGAACTTCTAGTAACTATTAAAAAAGCCCTAGGGGTTAATAATATCTAGGCATTTTAGTATTTTAATAATATATATTTAAAAGTCAATAAAGGATTTATTAATAATAATAATTAATAATAAAAGAAGCGTTTTTTAATTTTAATGAAAAGAAAAGGTAATAAATATATATATATAAATTAAAATTAAAAAGGTATATTAGATATTAATAAAGGTAGCGTTATTTTAATAATAGTTACGAGGGTACCTCTAATATTATTATTATAAACTACTATTATTTAGAGGGGCTATAAACTTAGCTAAATAGGTATAAGCTTATAAAATAGTAGCGTTGCGCACTTTAATATTACCGTTAATTAACCTGTAATTATAAACTTTATAGAAAGGAAAATTAAAAAAGTAAAAAGAAATCTAAAAAAAAAATAGCCTATTAAAATAGTAGGAGTATTTAGTAATACTATATAATTATACTACATAAACTATATTAAAAATCGCCCGAGTAATACGCAAAGGTAGAATATTAAAATAAATATAAATAATTTTAATATATTTTATCTTCGATTTTTTATTTATATATTATTTTTTAAAAGCCTAAAATATTCAATATCTAAAAGCTAAAATAAATAAAACGAATAGGGTAATATACATAGGGTTATAATATTATTCCCTTTATAAAACAGCTTGAGATTTATAAAATAATAACTTTTATATTTATTAATAATAAAAAGGTAATATTAACTTACTATACACAGTTTTATATACTATTTAAAATACTAAGCCTAATCTAAGCCTCTTTTATTTATTATCTATTTATTTTTAGATATTATAATAATTTGATTATATAAAAGACCGGTTTTTATATATTAAATAAAAAAAATATTAATCTATAACGATAATATATAGCGGAATACTATAGCCCGACAAGCTAATAGCCTAAATATTAATAACCTATTTATAATTACTAAACTATATTATTTTTATATTTAAATACTTTATAATATTAATTATATAGTAGTTTTTTTTTAGCTTTATAAATATAAAAGATCGACTTTAATCGGGTTAGGCTTTTAAAAGAAATTATATAATATAATATACTTTTTAATTATATAATATACGTAATATACCCTAAGTACGCACTTAACTTAGTATAGTAGCTTTAATATAAAAACCGCTATATAATTTAGGATAAATAAGCTACCCTATATAGTAATAATAATTAAGAAAGTCGACTATAAAGGTCGGCTATAAAGGTTAAAATCGGCCCTTAATTATAAAGGTTTTAAACTTTAATAGTAACGTAAAGGGTTTTAAAAAAAGGGCTAAAAGGGCTAATATTTAGCTACTTCTATTAAAGCTTATAAAGATTCTTCTTATCTTTATTACTTATATTATTTATAAGCTTCCCTATTTAAACTAAATAAATTACTCAATAAACCTATTAAATAAACTTATCAATATATAAGCTATTAACAAATTAACTAGTTAAATAACTAGTTAAAACTAATTAAAAGTCTAGTTAATTAAACTATATTAATAAAAACCTACTTTATATTTAATATATAGGTAGTAATTAACGGGCTAACGATGCCCCTTAATAAATCTACCTCCCTCGGACTAGGCCCCTTTTTTAACTAGCTCGATACTATAGCTATTATAATTAATATAAATATATTTAAAAAAATAATAAAATACTTTTTAATATTATAGAACTTAGCTAGGTAATAGTATAAACGCTATAAATAGCCGGGCTAATATTAATATTAAAATCTAATATATTAATATTAGCCTAGCTATAATAACTAAAATAAATAGGCTAGAAATATATAGAGTTAAAATAATTAACCGGTATTTAAAATAGTTCTTATAAGCCCCCCTAGGTAATAATAATATTTATATAAAAAAAGATAATACTAGACTTAGCTATTTATATAGGTTAGTATTAAGAGGTTTTATTTATATTAATATAAATAAAGCTCGCCCTCTAGACGGCTAGAAATGGCGAAAGGTTAAGAGCTATTTTAGTTAATAATTAAGTTTAGAGCGCAATATATTTAGTTTTTTTTAATACGTAATACATAGTACGGCCCCGGCAGATTACTCCGTTAAGAGGATAATATTAATTATAACTATATTAATTAATGTCTAATTTATTATAAAGCTAGTTTTATTAAAATTATAAATATCTAAATTTATAATACTGTATTTTATAATTATATTTATTATAAATTAAAACTATGCTTTTATGATATCTAGGTCTTTATATTAGGCCTTTTTATAATTATATTTGAAAAAACGACTCGTTTATAACTATAATTATTATTTAATAAAGTTCGAAATTTATTATATTTTAATAAAGAGCGCGTTACAGTTTATAAATAATTGATTTATTATATTTATAATATTATAAAGCTAGGAAGTAAATAATTAAAAATTTAAGTTTAAAATATATCTAATTAACTTCTCTTTTTTTAAAAATATTAAACTTTATAAATTATAGATATTATTATATTATAATAATATCCCTTTTGATTGATAAATTAGCGTTATATAGCTTATTAAATATATTTTAACTATAGTCCGAGCGCTTAATTCCTAAATATTTTCAATATTTAAAAGAGTAAACTAAATATTAAATTCTTTATTTTAATAAACTATAGTAAATTATATAAAAAAGGTACCCGACTATATTTAAATAATATAGTTACGATTTTATGTTTTATTTGTTTGTTTATTTTACTCGCTTATTATATATATTATAGGTTTTAAAAATTTTAATTAATAAAACTTTTTTATTTTTAATTCCCTTATTTTATTTATTTTTATATATCTTAACTTTAAGTTATTATAATATTTATAAAAGATCTTTTTTTTTATAATAATACTTTTTTTAAATTACTAACTATTTATTTTAAAGTTCTACTTTTACTAACTACTCGAGCAATTCTTAATATCGTTTATATAGTATTAATATATAATATTAATAAATACTCTTACTATTTTAATAGACTATTTTTTTTAGATTTCTTTTTACCTTTTTAACTTTCCTTTTTATAAAGTTTATAACTACGGATTAATTAACGGTAATATTAAACGTACAATGCTACTACTTTATATACCGCTTACTTAGTTAAGGTTATAGCCCCTCTAGTTAATAGTAGCTTATAATAATAATATTAAAAATACCCTCTTTCTCGTCGTTAAAATAACGCTACCCTCTATAAGCTTGAACTTTAACTCGTATATATATATATATATTCGTTACCTCTTTTCTTTTATTAAAGTTAAAAAACACTATTTCCTTTACTATCTATCGTTATTGCTATTAAATCGTCTACCTATTTAAATATATACTATTAAAATACTAAGATACCTAGATATTATCAACCCCTAGGGCTTTCTTAAAAACTACTAAAAGTTCGATTTTATAAATATTATATTAAAGGACCCCGAACTATAATAGAACCTTTTTAAAAAATAGAAATTAAATACTATTAACTTAAAGATATAAAATAGATATATCAATATAAATATCGCTATTATTAATATTTAATTTATATAATATAGTTTTGAAATATTTAATTAACTTTAAAGTATTATAAAAACTTTAAAATTATAATATAAGAATAAATTAAAAAAGATTAAAAGGGATATTCTAAAGTTATTAAATAGGGTAGAAAATAGGGGGTAGTTCTTAGCTATTTAAAAAGTAATTAATATATTATATTATTAATAATAGTTTAAGTTAATATATAAACTACTAACTAGGTAACTAATTAAATAACTAATTAGAACTAGTTAAAAGTCTAGTTACTTAAACTATATTAACGAGAACCTATTTTAATAATACCCTTTAATAAGTCTACCCCCCTCGGACTAGGCCCCTTTTCTAACTAACTTAACGCTATAGATATTATATAGTGGTTTTTTTTCCGGCTTTATAGGCGCAAAAGATCAACCTTAACGGGATTAGGCTTTTAAAAGAAATTATACAATATAATATATTTTTTAACTATATAATATACGTAATATACCCTAAGTACGCGCTTAACTTAGTATAACAATTTCGATATAAAAACCGCTATATAATTTAAGATAAATAAGCTACCCTTTACGTAGTAATAGTAGTTAAAAAGGTTAATTATAAAGGTCGGTTATAAAGGTTAGGGGTAGCCCTTAACTATAAAGGTTCTGAACTTTAATAGCGACGTAAAGGTTTTTAGAGAAAAGGTTAAAAGGGCTAATATTATACTAAAGCTCGTAAAGATTCTTTCTATCCTCATCACTTCCTATATTACTTACAAGCTCGATTTAAACTAAATAAACCACTAAATAAACCCATTAATATATAAACCACTAGTCTACTAACGATGCCCCTCGATAGGTCTCCCCCTCTAGGGCTTAATAAATTAGGCCCCCTCGATACCCTAGTTATCGTAACTAACGTAAATATATTAAAAAAGTAGTATAGTACCCTTTAATAGTATAAAATCTAACTAAGTAATAGTATAAATATTATAAATAGCCGGGCTAATATAAATACTAAAATCCGGTATATTAATATTAATTTAAAAATTATATTTTATAGAGCTAATAACCCCTCGGATATAAGCTATATTATAAATATAAAGGATTATATAAAAGGTCCCCTAACCTTTAATAAAAAGGAGTATATTATACTAGACCTAGCTACTTATATAGGCTAGTATTAAGAGGTTTTATATATATTAGAGTAAGTAAAGCTTACCCTCTAAATAGCTAGAACTTGGAGGACTTTACGTAGCGGAAGGTCGGGAGCTATTAATAAAAGGGAAAAAATGGTCGAGTTAGTTAACTACTGTTTTAGTTAGTAGTTAAGTTTAGAGCGTAATATACCTAGTTTTCTTTAATACGTAATATATAGTACGGCCCCGGCGGATTGCTCCGTCGGGGGGGCTATAGGTATTATAATTAATATAAATATATTTAAAAAGTAATAAAGTACTGTTTAATAATATAGAATTTAGCTAAATAATAATATAAACGTTATAAATAGCTAGGTTAATATTAATATTAAGATTTAATATACTAATACTAGTTTAATTATAATAATTAAAATAAATAAATTAAAATATATAGAGTTAAAGTAATAAACTAGTATTTAAAATAGCTTTTACGAGCACCCCTAGGTAATAATAATATTTATAAAAAAAAGAGATTATATTAGATCTAGCTATTTATATAGGTTAATATTAGGAGATTTTATATATTTTAAAATAAATAAAGCTCGCCCTTTAAATAGCTAAAAGTAGCGAAAGGTTATGAGGTATTTTAGTTAGTAATTAGGTTTAGAGCGTAATATACTTAGTTTTCTTTAATATATAATATATAGTACCCCTTTGGGGTCCAGCCTACCTCATTAGGGGCCATCTTTACCTTTATAAGTAAAATAGTCTATTAAAAATAAAAATAAATATCGTATATTATTATATAGTAGATTTTAAAACTGATTATAGCCGGCTATAGTCGTTACCGATTACGCTAATATAGTTTAAACTATTATTAAGAATATAATATATTAATTACTTTCTAAATAGCTAGAAACTACCTCCTATATTCCATTCTATTTAATAACTTTAGAATATCCCTTTTAGTCTTCTTTAGTTTATTCTCATATTACGATTTAAAAATATTAATAATATTTTAAAATCAATTAAATATTTCGAGACTATATTATATAGTGGTTTTTTTCCGGCTTTATAAGTATAAAAGATCGACCTTAATAGGATTAGGCTTTTAAAAAAAATTATATAATATAGTATACTTTTTAATTATATAATATGCGTAATATACCCTAAGTACGCAATTAACTTAGTATAGTAACTTTAATATAAAAACCGCTATATAATTTAGGATAAATAAGCTACCTTATATAGTAATAATAATTAAGAAAGTCGACTATAAAAGTCGGCTATAAAGGTTAAAAACAGCCCTTAACTATAAAGGTTTTAAACTTTAATAATAATATAAAAGTTTTTAAAAAAAGGGCTAAAAGGGCTAGTATTTAGTTACTTTTTAAAGCTCGTAAAGATTTTTATTATTTTTATTATTTTTTATATTATTTATAAACTTCTTTTTATTTAAATTAAATAAATTACTAAATAAACTTGTTAAATAAACTTATTAATATATAAACTATTAACTCAATAATTAATTAAATAACTAGTTAAAACTAGCTAAGAATCTAGCTAGTTAAATTATATTAACGAAAACTTATTTTAATAATACCTTTTAATAAATTTACCCCCCTTAAACTAAGCCCCTTCTTTAACTAGCTTAACGCTATAACTATTACAATTAACGTAAATATATTTAAAAAGTAATAAAATACTTTTTAATAATATAGAACTCGGCTAAGTAATAATATAAATATCGTAAATAGCCGGGTTAATATTAATATTAAAATTTAATATATTAATACCGGCCTAGCTATAATAATTAAAATAAGCGGGCTAGAAATATATAAGGTTAAAGTAATAAGCTAGTATTTAAAACGGCTCTTATAAGCCCCCCTAAAGTAACGATAATACCTATATAAAAAAAGAGATTATACTAGACCTAGCTACTTATATAGGCTAATATTAAGAGGTTTTATATATATTAAAGTAAATAAAGCTCGCCTTTTAAACGGCTAGAACTTAGAGGATTTAACGTAGTAAAAGGTCGGGAGCTATTTTAGTTAGTAATTAGGTTTAGAGCGCAATATACCTAGTTTTCCTTAATACGTAATATATAGTACGGCCCCGGCGGATTACTCCGTCGGGGGGTTAAGACTATATTATATAATGGTTTTTTTCTAGCTTTATAGGCCCAAAAGATTAACCTTAACGGGATTAGGCTTTTAAAAAAAATTACATAATATAGTACACTTTTTAACTATATAATACGTATAATATACCCTAAGTATATACTTAACTTAGTATAGTAATTTTAATACAAAAACCGCTATATAATTCGGGATAGGTAAACTACCCTATTTATTATATAGTAGCGGCGGCTAGAAAGGTTAACTATAAAAGTCGGCTATAGAGGTTAGTTATAAAGGTTAGAGGCGGCCTTTTTTAACTATAAAGGTTCTAAATTTTAATAGTAACGTAGAGGTTTTTAAAGAAGAGGTTAAAAGGGCTAATATTTAGTTATTTATACTAAAGCTTATAAAGATTCTTTCTATTTATAAACTTCCCTTTATTTAAACTAAATAAACTACTAAATAAACCTATTAAACGAACCTATTAATATATAAACTACTAGTTATTTAATATATAGTTAGTAATTAGCGGGCTAACGATGCCCCTCGATAAGTCTACCCCCCTCGGACTGGGCCCCT
Source organism: Colletotrichum acutatum (assembly GCF_030867785.1). Taxonomy (NCBI): domain Eukaryota; kingdom Fungi; phylum Ascomycota; class Sordariomycetes; order Glomerellales; family Glomerellaceae; genus Colletotrichum; species Colletotrichum acutatum. Next base: position 15,039 of record NW_026849265.1, on the reverse strand, counting down.
TTTTCGGCTAGCTCGATACCGTAACTATTATAGTTAACGTAAATATACTTAAAAAATAGCGAAGTACTTTTTAATAGTATAGAATTTAGCTAGGTAATAATATAAACGTTATAAATAGCCGGGCTAATATTAATATTAAAATTTAATATATTAATATTAACCTAGTTATAATAACTAAAATAGGCGGGTTAGAAATATATAGGGTTAGGGTAATAAGCTAGTGCCTAAAATAGCTCCTATAAGCCCCCCGGGTAATAATAATATTTATATAAAAAAAGAGATTATATTAGACCTGGCTATTTACGCGGGCTAGTATTAGGAGGTCTTTTGTGCGTTAGAGTAGGTAAAGCTCGCCCTCTAGACGGGCGGCAGAAGGTCGGGAGTTTTGGTTAGTAGTTAGGTTTAGAGCGCAATATACCTAGTTTTCCTTAATACGTAATACACGGTACGGCCCCGGCGGATTGCTCTGTCGGGGGCGAGACTATATTATATAAGTTAAGTATTAATAATAGTAATATTTATATTAATATACCTATTTTAAATTTTTAAATTAATAGTATTTAATTTATATTCTTCAAAACGATTTTATTATAATTTAGGGTCCTTTAATATAATATTTACAGGATCGAACTTTTAGTAGCTATTAAAAAAGCCCTAGGGGTCAATAATATCTAAGTATTTTAGTATTTTAATAGTATATATTTAAAAGTAAATAAATAATAACAATAATAATAATAATAATTAATAATAATAATAATTAATAATAATAATAATTAATAATAATAATAATTAATAATAATAATTAATAATAATAATAATTAATAATAATAATAATTAATAATAATAATAATTAATAATAAAAATAGCGTTTTTTAACTTTAATAAAAAAAAGAAATAATAAATATATATATATATATATATATACGAGTTAAAGTTAAAGAGGGCGGCGTTATTTTAATAATAATAACGAGGGTATCTCCGATATTACTATTATAAGCTATTATTATTTAGAGGGGCTATAAACTTAGCTAAGTAAGTATAGGCTTATAAAGTAATAATATTACGCGCTTAATATTATTATTAATTAATTTATAGTTATAAACTTTATAAAAAAAAGTTAAAAAGGTAAAAGTAAATCTATAAAAAAATAGTTTATGAAGATAATAAAAGTATTTATTAATACTATTTATTTTAATATTCTACCTTTACGTATTACTCGGGCGATTCTCAATATCGTTTATATAGTATAATTATATAGTATTAATAAATATCCTTACTATTTTAATAGACAATTTTTTTTTTAAGATTTCCTTTTACCTTTTTAACTTTCTTTTTTATAAAATTTACAACTATAAATTAATTAACGGTAATATTAAAGTATATAATACTATTATTTTATAAGCCTATGCCTATTTAGCTAAGTTTATAGCCCTTTTAAATAATAATAGCTTATAATAATAATATCGGAGATACCCTCGTTACCGTTATTAAAATAATACTACCCTTTTATTGTTAATATTTAGCTTTCTTAGCTTTAACTCGTATATATATATTTATAACCTCTTTTCTTTTATTAAAATCGAAAAACGCTACTTCCCTCGCTATTTATTATTATTATTATCGAATCGTTTACTTTAAATATATACTATTAAAATACTAAAACGCTTAAATATTATTAAACCCTAAAGCTTCTTTAATAGCTATTAAAAGTTCGATTTCATAAATATTATATTAAAGGACCCCGGGCTATAATAAAACTGGTTTAAAAAGTACGGATTAAATATTATTAATTTAAAGATTTAAATTAGGTATATTAATATCGGTATTACTATTATTAACGTTTAATTTATACAATATAGCTTCGAAATATTTAATTAACTTTAAAGTATTATTAATATTTTAAAATTATAATATAAAAATAAATTAAAAAAGACTAAAAGGGATATTTTAAGGTTATTAAATAGAATAGAAAATAGGGGGTAATATTCGGCTATTTAAAAAGCGATCAATATATTATAACGGGGTTATTAGTATTTTAAGTTTAGTTAGTATTAATAGCTATAACTAGCTATAGTTAGTTTGAAAGTTTATTACGTAATAATATATAATATTTACTTAAATAGCCTAACTTACTTATAAAGGTAAAAATAGCCCCTAATAAAGTAGGCTGGACCTTAAAGGGTTTATTAATACTATATATTAATACTATATAAACGATATTGAGAATTGCCCGAGTAGCTAGTAAAGGTAGAACTTTAAAAAAAATAATATATAGTATAGCCCCGGTAGATTGCTCTATTAAGGAGAAAAGATATTATATTTTATTATATTTTTATAAAAAGTTCGTTAACTAACTCAATTCATTTATTAATATAAAGAGTACGTCCTCGTAGTTTATTTTCCTTTTTATATAATTTATCTTTTAAATAGCTTATTTATTAACTTTATTACTCTAAATTCATATTTAATATTTAAATTAAATATTAATAATTTATGTATTTAACGTATAGATCGCCCTTTTAAATCTTTTATTAAAATATTAATAATTCTTTTGAATATTTAATAATCTATAAATACTATAGATTTCTTTATAGTCCTTTGAAAATACTTTATTTAGTAATTTAAGCTTTTAATAATAACTAGGAGTTTTTATTAATTGATAGTTTAGTCCTATTTTATTTTAATAAGCTTTTAGTTAAAATAAGCTATAGGGTATTACTTTATATTTTGAATTAAAATAGGATATTTAAAATTGTTTTTTGAAATATATTTATTTTTATTTTGATATTTTCAACGGGGTCTTAGTAATATAGTAATATTATTAACATATATATACTATTCTTAGTTTATTAAATACAGCCTAGGCTTTTTTAAACTAAATAGACTTATTACTTTTTTTTTTTAAACTTATTCTTTTTAAAAGGTTTATGATTAATAATATTATACTTAAATATTTAAATATAAATTCATAATAAAAGTTATGGAACCCTAGGAATATTATATTTCTTTAAATATAAATAATAACTATTATTAAATAATAAATCATACTCGATCTTTATTTATAAATACTCTTTTTAAAATAATTATATACTTTGAAAACTTCACTTTTTATTAATAAAACTATATTAACTTAGCTTTACTTATAAATAAAACGTTCTTGGTCTTTTAAAGACCTTTTTTAGGTCCTCTATATCTTAATTTCTATTTATAAAGTAAATAAAGATATTATTTATTTATTTTAATATTCTACCTTTATATACTGCTCGGGCGATTCTCGATATCGTTAATATAGTATAAAAATATAGTATTAGTAAATACTCCCACTATTTTAATAAACTATTTTTTTAGATTTCCTTTTACCTTTTTAACTTTCCCCTTTTTTAACTATAGATTAATTAATAACGATATTAAAGTATATAACGCTACTACTTTATAAACTATTTACTTAACTAAGTTTATAGCCCTTTAAATAATAATAGTTTATAATAATAATATTAAAGATACCCTCGTTATTATTATTAAGATAACGCCGCCCTTTATAAATTACTAATACCTAGCTTTTAACTTTAACTTATATATATATATATATATATATATATTCATTACCTCTTTTCTTTTATTAAAGTTAAAAAATGCTTCCTTTACTATTTATTATTATAATATTATTACTATTATTATTATTATCGAATCGTTTATTTTAAATATATATTAAAATATTAAAACGCTAATAACTTATCGACCCCTAAGGCTTTTTTAATAACTAGAAGTTCGATCCTATAAATATTATATTAAATAACCTTAATATATAGAGAGACCGCTTTAATAAATACTATATCCGCAATATTAATTTATAAAAAACGGATAAATATATTATAATAAACGTTACCTTTATTAACGCTTTATTAATATAATAGAATATAAATAAGTCTAGATTTAATAATATAATTAAGAGCTTAAATAGAGCGTAAGCGAGCGTATTAAATAAAAATATTAAAAAGAGGTTATTATTAAATAAAATAATAGGAAAAAGTAAGGGGTAGTTTTTAGCTATTTAAAAAGCGATTAATATACTATAGCGGGGTTATTAATATCTAAGTTTAGTTAGTATCGATAGCTATAGCCGGCTATAGTTAGTTTTAAAGTTTATTATATAGTAATATATAATATTTACTTTAATAAACTAATTTATTTATAAAGGCGAAGATGGCCCTTAATGAGGCAAGCTAGACCCCAAAGGGAAGATATTATTTATATATACTATATAATAGATATTCAATAAATTAGCTAATATTTAGTAAATATATACTTAAGAAGATATGAGTATATTTATAAAGCTTAGTAATATTATACTATACTCCCCTCCGATAGAGCAATCTGCCAGGGCCGTACTATATATATTAGGTATTAAAAAAACTAGGTATATTACGCTCTAAACCTAACTACGAACTAAAATAGCTCCTAACCCTTCGCTACCTATTTAGAGGGCAAGCTTTACTTACTTTAATATATATAAAACCTCTTAATACTAATCTATATAAATAACTAAGTTTAGTTTAATATACTCCTTTTTATTAAAAGTTAAAGGACCCCTTATATAATCCTTTATATTTATAATATAGCTCGTATTTAAAGGGTTATTAACTTTATAAAATATAATTTCTAAATTAATATCGATATACTAGATTTTAATATTTATATTAACTTAGCTATTTATAGCGTTTATATTATTATTTAGCTAGATTCTATATTATTAAAGGGTATTATATTATTTTTTTTAATATATTTATATTAGTAATAATAGTTAGGGCGTCGAGGGGGCCTAATTTATCGAGCCCTAGAGGGGGAGACCTATTAAGGAGCATCGTTAGCCCGCTAATTATTAACTATATATTAAATAGTTAGAGTAAGTTTTTATCGAGGTAATTATTTAACTAGCCGACCGCTTAACTAATTATTTAACTAGTTATCTATCTAGCTAGTAGTTTATATATTAATAAGTTTATTTTATAGTTTATTTAGTTTAAGTCGAGCTTATAGGTAATATAAGAAGTAATAAAGATAAAAAGAATCTTTACGAGCTCTAAAAAGTAGCTAAATATTAGCCCTTTTAGCCCTTTTTTTTAAAAACCTTTATATCGCTATCAAAGTTTAAAACCTTTATAATTAAAAAAGGCTACCTCCGACCTTTATAGCTAACCTTTATAATTAACCTTTTTAGTTACTATTACTATATAAAGGGTAGCTTATTTATCCCGAATTATATAGCGGTTTTCGTATCGAAATTACTATATTAAATTAAGCGTATACTTAGGGTATTATATATATATTATATAGTTAAAAAGTATACTATATTATATAGTTTCTTTTAAAAGCCTAATCCCGTTAAGGTCGATCTTTTACACCCGTAAAGCTAGAAAAAAACCACTATATAACTCTAATATATAAATTTAATTAGATTTTATTAATATCTGAGTTATTTAATAATTATGTATTTCTAAAATACGTTTATATATTATAGCCTTTTCTACTATATACTATAACGCCGTTAAGCCGACCGACCCTTTATTAAAAGACCTCTTTCGTTATTTCTTTAAAGTACTAATATTACGGCTAGCTAGTTATAATAAATATATTAATAAAGGTTAAGGTTACGAAAGCTAGATAAATAGTATTATAACTATAAATAGCTTCCCTAAAGCTATATCTATAACTCGTTAAATAAATAAAGCTTTAATAATTAATTATAGTTTTATTAAAAAGGATTTCTAATTAAAAATAACTAAAAGCGATTATAAGATTTAATATTAAGTTAATTATTAAAGAAGCTATAAAAAGTCTATTTTTAAGCCTAGTTTAAATCTATATTATATATGAATCTCGTTTTTAAATATATTCTTTATAATACTTTTATTTATTATTATTTAATAGTTTACTAAACGGTTATTTATTTTAATATTTAAAAATATTTATCCTATTTATTTACGGGCATCCGTTCTTTATTTTATTATATAATTATAACTATTTAACTTATTTTATATAGTGGTTTTTTTTTAGCTTTATAGGCGCAAAAGATTGACCTTAACGGGATTAGGATTTTAAAAAAGAATTATATAATATATTATATGTTATAGGTTTTTATATTTATCTACGTACTATCTCTTTTACGTATCTAATCGCGCGTATACTTATATAATACTAATAGATTTCTAGATAAGCGGGTCCTAGGTTAACCCTTTATATATTTTAATATTTTTTATATTATATAATTACTTTATATTTATATTTAGGTAACAATACTTAAGCTAACCGGTTCGGCCCTATTTAATAAATTAATTAGGATAAGTTATTATATTACTAATCTAGTTACGTAATTAATTATATAATTCCGGTATATAATATAGAATTTATAATATATATATATAAAGTAATAGATTAATATTATTTTAATTAGCTATATATAGCCGCCTCTATTAAGGGGTTACGGGGTACGTTTTTTTAATATTACGTAGTCGCTAGTCCTATAAACTAAAAAACGTGAACTATAAATAAATTTAAACCGCTTTCTTTTAGAATTATATTAAAAATTAAGTAAGACGCTTAAACTCCCTAGGCTTATATTACTAAGCTACGTAGCTATATAATATAGTATACTTTTTAACTATATAATTCATATAATATACTCTAAGTATATACTTAACTTAATATAATAATTTTAATATAAAAACCGCTATATAATTTAAGATAAATAAGTTATTTTACGTAATAATAGTAGCTAAAAAAGTTAATTATAGAGGTCGGCTATAAAGGTTAAAGGTAGCTTTTCTTTTAATTATAGAGGTTCTAAATTTTAATAATAATATAGAGGTTTTTAAAAAAGGGCTAAAAGGGCTAATATTTAGCTACTTTTTAAAACTCGTAAAGATTCTTTTTATTTAAATTACTTTTTATATTATTTATAAGCTTCTTTTTATTTAAACTAAATAAATTACTAAATAAACTTATTAAACGAACTCATTAATTTATAAACTATTAGTAAAGTAACTAGTTAAATAACTAATTAGAATTAGTTAAGAGTCCGGTTAATTAAACTATATTAATAAAAACCTATTTTATATTTAATATATAGTAAATAATTAGCGGGTTAACGATACCCTTTAATAAATTTACCCCCCTCGGACTAGGCCCTTTTCTAACTAGCTCGATATTATAACTATTATAATTAATATAAATATATTTAAAAAGTAATAAAATACCTTTTAATATTATAGAGTTTAATTAAATAATAATATAAACGTTATAAATAGCTAGGCTAATATTAATATTAAAATCTAATATATCGGTATTAATTTAGTTATAATAATTAAAATAAATAGGCTAGAAATATATAGAGTTAAAAAAATAAATTAATACCTAAAATAGCTTTTATAAATATTACGACCCAATAGGTATAATAAAGCCAGGGCCTACCCTATAGAACCTATAGTAGCTACTATACTATATATATAAAAATAACGGACTTAGAATAACTCCTCTCAAGATCAACAAAACTATAAATAAGTTATATAACTACGATTATAATATAAAATAAAGAACGGATATTTATAAATAAATAAAACGGATAATTATAAATAAATAGGATAGATAACTATTTAATAAATAGTTAAGTAATAATAAATAAAAATATTATAAAAGATATATTTAAAAATAAAACTTATATATAGTATAGACTTAAGCCGGGTTTAAAAATAGACTTTTTATAGCTTTTTTAACAATTAATTTAATATTAGATTTTATAATTACTTTTAACTATTTTTTTTAAAAACCCTTTTTAATAAAACTATAATTAATCTCTAAAGCTTTATTTATTTTATTATTTATAAATATAATTTCAAAAAAGCTATTTATAACTATAATATTATTTATTTAGCCTTTATAGCTTTAACTTTTATTAATATACTTACTATAACTAGCTAGCCGTAATAATAAGCCCCCCTAGGTAATAATAATATTTATTTAAAAAAAGAGATTATATTAAACCTAGCTATTTACATAGGCTAATATTAAAAGCTTTTATATATATTAAAATAGGTAAAGCTTGTCTTTGAATTAAATAATAAAAGGTCGGGAGCTATTAATAAAAGTAAGAAAATAGTTAAGTTAGTAAATTACTACTGTAATTTTAGTTAGATATCAGGTTTAGAGCGTAATATACCTAGTTTTCTTTAATACGTAATATATAGTACGGCCCCGGCGGATTGCTCTGTCGGGGGGATTAAGAGGTTTTATATATATCAAAATCAGTAACGCTCGCCCTTGAAATAGTTAAAAGCGGTAAAAGGTTGGCAGTTTTAGTTAGTAGTTAGGTTTAGAACGTAATATACTTAGTTTTCTTTAATATATAATATACGGTACTGTCCTAGCGGATTGCTTTATCGGGGGGATAGGGTATAGTATACTTTTAATAAATAGAATAAAAGCCCTAATTATTTTATTATTAGCTAATAATTAGTAAGTTCATTATTTATAGTTAACAAAGGATACTTATAGCTTATCTATATTAATATCTATTATTTTAAAAAACGCTGGCGTATTATCAATATACTCTCTTTTACTTTAACTATTAATGCTATATGAATTTCATATCTTAATTTTATATAAACTATATTAATTTAAAAAAAGCTTAAGAATTATAATAATATAACTAAGTATTATAGCTAAAAAGAAATATAAAAAGTAAGTTTTATATATTAAATAGATTTAAATTTATCGTTTTTAAAAAGCTATTATAAAATGAGTTTTTCTTTTTAAGCTAAGCTTTATTAAGGATTTACCGAGCCCTAGTTACAGCCTTATAGCTAAGTTAGGACTAATTAGATGCCTATTATGCGGGCACCCTTATATATAATAGTAACCTAAAGAACTTTAATATTAACTTTTAGATGGATTCTTCTAAAGAATTTTAATAGAAAGTTATACCTTTTAAATATCTCAAAAAGAATAAACTAAAAGTGGCTTAAAATAAAGAGCTTAGATTTATAATACTAATAATTTAAAAAGAGGTATTTTATTTATTTATTTTTTTTCTACCTTTACTAATCGCTTAGGCAGTTTTTAATACAAGCTATAATGAATACTTAAGATATTAATATAAGCTATGATTAATCCTTAGTGCCGCCTCTATAGTAGGAAATTCAATTTTAAGGCTATAGTACTAATTAATATTACTTTTTTAAAAGAAAAACTATAAATATAGCCTTAGATATCTGAGAGGAAAACAACTAGAATAGTTAACAAAAGAATAGATCGGTATTATTATTATTAAAATATTAGTTCTATAAAAGAGCTTCGATATTATTAATATTATAATAGAAATCGACTTTTTAATATAGTTAAGGGATTACATAGTTAAGCTAAATGATAAGTATTTAAAAACGTTGAATAATTTAAAAGGGGGTAAATTTAAAGAGTAGTTTGTAGCTATTCAAAAAGTAATTAATATAGTTCGATATATTCGCTAGTATAAAACAACTAGTTAAGTTAATATAATAGTTAATAGCGGGTATAGCTAGTTATAGTTAGTTTTAAAGTTTATTACGTAGTAATATATAATATTTACTTTAATAAACTAACTTATTTATAAAAGTAAAAATAGCCCTTACTAAAGCGGGCTAGACTTTAAAAAAAAGGGGTATTTTATATAATAGTTTTTTTTTAGCTTTATAGGTACAAAAGATCGACCTTAACGGGATTAGTCTTTTAAAGGAAATTATATAATAAAATATTTAGTAGGTTTTTTCTAGCTTTATAGGTATAAAAGATCGACCTTAACGGGATTAGGCTTTTGAAGAAAAATAAATTAATATAGTATACCTTTTAATTATATAGTATATATATTATAGCTTTTCGTATTAATCTACGTACTATCTTTTCTATTTATCTAATCGCGCGTATGCTTATATAATATTAATAAATTTCTAACTAAGCGGGTCTTAGGTTAACCCTTTATACGTTTCGATATTTTCTATATTATATAATTACTTTATATTTACGTCTAGGTAATAGTATTTAAATTAACCAGTTCGGCCCTATTCAATAAATTAGTTATAAAAAGTTATTATATTACTAATTTAATTATATAATTAACTACGTGATTCCGATATATAATATAGAATTTATAATATACGTATACGAAAAATAATAAATTAACGTTATTCTAATTAGCTATATATAGCTGCCCCTATTAAGGGGTTATAGGGTACGTATGTTTAATATTATGTAGTTACTAATTATATAAGCTAAGAAACGTTAACTAGGAATAGATTTAAACTACTTTTTTTTTAGAATTATACTAAAAATTAGGTAAGACGCTTAGACTCCCTAGGCTTATACTACTAAGCTACGTAGCTAATTATATAATATATATAATATACTCTAAGTACGTATTTAATCTAATATAATAATTTTAATATAAAAACCGCTATATAATTCAGAATAAGTAAGCTATTTTATAGTAGCGGTAATTAAAAAGGTTAACCGTAGAGGTTAGTTATAATAATTAGAAGCGGCCCTTGACTATAAAGATTTTAAACTTTAATAATAATATAAAGGGTTTTTTTTTAACAAAAAAGGGCTAAAAGGGCTAATATTTAGCTACTCTTTAGAGCTTATAAAGATTCTTTTTATTTTTATTACTTTTTATATTATTTATAAACTAATTAAAACTAAATAAACTACTAAATAAACCTATTAATATATAATCTACTAGCTAGATAGATAATCAAATAGATAACTAGTTAAATAGTCGGCTAGTTAATTAACTACTTTAATAAGAACCTATTTTACTAATAATGCCCCTTAATAAGTCTCCCCCTCTAAGGCTCGATAAATTCTTAGGCCCCGTTAATACCCTAGCTATTATAATTAACGTAAATATATTAAAAAAGTAATATAATACCTTTTTATAATATAAAATCTAGTTAAATAATAATATAAATACTATAAATAGCCGGGCTAATATAAATATTAAAATCTATTATATTAATATTAGCTTAGAAATTATATTCTATAGAGTTAATAACCCTTTAAATACGAGCTATATTATAAATATAAAGGATTATATAATAGGTCCTTTAACTTTTAATAAAAAAGAGTATATTATACTAGACCTAGCTACTTATATAGGCTAGTATTAAAAAGTTTTATATATATTAAAATAAATAAAGCTCGCCCTTTAAATAGCTAGAAGCGGTAGAAGGTCGGGAGTTTTAATTAATAGTTAGGTTTAGAGCGCAATATATTTAGTTTTCTTTAAGATATTATATATAGAACGGCCCCGGTAGATTACTCTATCGGGGGATATAATATAATATACCTTCTAACTATATAATATATATAATGTACCCTAGATATATATTTAATTTAGCCCCCCGACGGAGTAATCCGCCGGGGCCGTACTGTGTATTACGTATTAAGGAAAACTAGGTATATTGCGCTCTAAACCTAACTACTAACTAAAATAGTAATTAACCGACTCGACTATTTTCTCCCTTTTATTAATAGCTCCCGACCTTCCGCCGCGTTACTATCTAGAGGGCGAGCTTTACCTATTTTAATATTTATAAGACCTCCTAGTACTAGCCCGTATAAATAACTAGGTCTAGTATAATCTTTTCTTTTATATAGGTATTATCGTTACTTAGGGGGGTTTATAAAAGCCATTTTAAGCGCTAGTTTATTACTTTAACCCTATATATTTCTAATTTACTTATTTTAACTATTATAACTAAGCTAGTATCGATATATTAAATCTTAGTATCAATACCGGCCCGGCTATTTATAATATTTATACCGTTATTTAGTTAAATTCTATATTATTAAAAAGCATTTTACTATTTTTAAAACGTATTTATATTAATTATAATAGTTATAATATCGAGCTAATTAAAAAAGGGCCTAGTTTAAAAAGGGTAGATTTATTAAAAAGTATTATTAAAATAGGTTCTCGTTAATATAGTTTAACTAACCAGACTCTTAGCTAGTTTTAATTAGTTATCTAATTAATTACCTAGCTAATAGTTTATATATTAATAGGTTCGTTTAATAGGTTTATTTAATAATTTATTTAATTTAAATAAAGAGAAGTTTATAAATAATATAAAAAATAATAAAAATAAAAAGAATTTTTATAAGCTCTAATACGAGTAGCTAGATATTAGCCCTTTTAGCCCTTTTTTAAAAAACCTCTACGTCGCTATTAAAGTTTAGAACCTCTATAGTTAAAAAAGGCCGCCTCTAACCTTTATAGCCGACCTCTATAATTAACCTCTATAGTTAACCTTTTTAGCCACTACCGCCGCATAGGGTAGCTTATTTATCCCGAATTATATAGCGGTTTTTATATCGAAATCACTATATTAAATTAAATACGTACTTAGAGTATATTATATATATTATATAGTTAAAAAGTATATTATATTATATAATGTTTTTTTAAAAACCTAATCCCGTTAAGGTCGATCTTTTATACCTATAAAGCTAAAAGAAAACCACTATATATATTTAATTTAATATAGTAATTTCGATATAAAAACTATTATATAATTTAAAATAAATAAGCTACCCTATATAGCGGTAATAGCTAAAAAATTTAATTATAAAGGTCGGCTATAAAGGTTTAAAACGGCCCTTAACTATAAAAGTTCTAAACTTTAATAGTAACGTAAAGGTTTTTAAAAAGAAAAGGGTTAAAAAAGCTAATATTTAGCTATTTATATTAGAGTTTATAAAAAATACCTTTTATTTTCTTATTTTTAATATTTTTTATAAGCTTTTTTATTTAAATTAAATAAACTACGAAGTAGATTTATTAAATAAACTTTTTAATATATAAATTACTAGCTAAGTAATTAATTAAATAACTAGTTAGAACTAGTTAAGAGTCTAGTTAATTAAACTATATTAATTAAAACCTAATAATACCTTTTAATAAGTTTATTCCCTGCGGACTAAACTACTTTTTTTAACTAGCTCGATACTATAGCTATTATAATTAATATAAATATACTTAGAAAATAATAAAATACTTTTTAATAATATAGAATTTAACTAAATAATATTATAAATATTATAAATAGCTAGGCTAATATTAGTATTAAAATTTAATATATTAACGTTAGCTTAGTAATAATAGTTAAAATAAATAAATTAAAAATATATAGGGTTAAAATAATAAACTAGCGTTTAAAACGGCTATTATAAGCCCCCTTAGGTAACGATTATATTTATATAAAAAAAGAGATTATATTAGACCTAGCTATTTATATAGGCTAGTATTAAAAGGTTTTATATATATTAAAGTAAATAAAGCTTACCGTTTAAATAGTTAGAAGTAGTAAAGGGTTAAGAGCTATTAATAAAAAAAAGAAAATAGTTAAGTCGGTTAATTATTATTTTAATTAATAATTAGGTTTAGAGCGTAATATAACTAGTTTTCTTTAATACGTAATATATAGTATAGCCCTAGTAGATTGCTTTACTGGGGGGGAAGAGGTATTTTATATTAATTAATTTTATATATATATTATTAAAACTAAGTACGTAAAAGAACTGCTTGTATATTCTTTTATAAAAAGGGTAGGTTTCAAGAATAGCTTTAAGTATATCGGGGTTAGCTTTAAATTATAAAACGCAGTATTTAAAGCTATATTATTACAGTTTACTCTTTTAAGTCTAGCCCGCCTCATTAACGGCTATTTTCGCCTTTATAAATAAATTATTTTATTATAATAAATATTATATATTACTATATAATAATCTTTAAAACTAAATATAGCCGGCTATAGCCGTTATTAACTTAAACTATTATTCACAAATACGTCGAACTATATTAATTACTTTTTAAATAGCTAAAAACTACCCTTTTAATTTACTCTTTTCTAAGTTATTTAAATTTCTTAGATATATATTATTTAGCCTAGCTATATAAGTCTTTAACTATATTAAAAAGTCGATTATTATTTAATATTAATAGTATCGAAGCTCTTTTATAAACGAATACTTTAATAATAATAATACCGATATATTCTTTTCTTATATATGTTAAATTTCTTTTTAAATTTAGTTATTTAAGGCTATATTTATAGATTTCCTTTCTTTAAAAAGTAATATTAACTAGTATTATTTATAGCTTTAAAGTTAAATCTTTTTATCATAGAGGCGGTATTAAAGATTAACGATAGTTTATATTAATATTTTAAGTATTAATTATATATATTTCAATACAGTTCTACTAAGGGGGCTATATCCTACTTTTTCTAACTAATAAAGTAATCGCGATGTTATTAACTAACTACGATAAGTAATTCATTCTAACTTTTTATTATTAGCCTTATATAGACTTAGCTTATATAAACTTATATAATTTAAAAATCATTTTAGTTTTTATTATAATAATCGAGAGATCTTAATAAATAATGATTTTTATTAATTTTAATTAAAATCACTTTGACTATAGCCTTTAATTAGCTAACTAAGTTATTAAAATCATACCTCTATTAATAAATACTGTTAAGACTAAAGGAGTATATTATTAGTTATTATATCTTTTTATTACTAGTTACTAGGCTTTTCTTATTTTTCTTATTTAATTTCTATTTATTATTATAGTCGACTACGTACTTTATAAATTTAACTTAACTTCGTTATTATATATAAATATCAACTAATTATAATATATACTCTATTTAACTAGTCGTAGTACTAGGTTCTAAGCTATATAAAGTTATTTATATACCTTTACCGTTAACTAGGCTAGTATTATTAAAAAAAATACTTTTAAAGAAAGAGGAGTTAATAAAATATTATAATAAATAATATATTTATTTTTTAAGTGCCTATATAGAGTAATAATAACAGTAAAGTTTTTAATATTCAGTAAAGTATTTATAACGTTTTGATTTAATAATAAAGTTAGTATAACTTATAAATTAACAAAATTACGAAGTAAATTTATTAATAGCTAACGTAATTACTAACGAAAAT